>NC_056729.1:590395784-590679236 GCF_019279795.1 Protopterus annectens | reverse complement strand
AAATTTTTAGTTAATGAAATGTCTCATTTAACCTGTTTACGTGCTAACTAGTGTTAAATGGGTATTTTGTTTATTATACGGGTGCTGTTCTTTTAAGCATTTGAATTTTTTAAACATATTAATTGTTTAATTCATTAATTACGTTAGTGTATTGTTTATTTAACACACAGGAAGTGATGTATCAGATCAGTTGGAGAAAGTTTGGCAGGAGCTAAACGAAAGCGCTTACTGGAATATTTTTTGTATACTACGCTATTTGTTTGTTTTATTAAACGTTTCAGTCTATCCGTGATTTTGTTTCTTGGTTGGATTGTTTCTTCTTGGCTCTTAACATACAAGGCCATGTCAAACCCTGAGCTGTTGGACATGCTCCACTTAAAGAAATCCCAATCCCTCAGAGCCACATGCTCCAGGGATCTAAACCGTGTCATCACAATGAACAAAACATGCTGGAGGGATTGGTTCCTGACCCAGAGACTCCCCATACTCTGGAATAGACTGCCCATACATGTCAAGCAGAGCGCCTCCTTGGCCTTCTTCAAAAGGAACCTTGATGATTGGATGGGAGATAGGAAATTCACCCCGGGGATCATATCAATCACCCTGCTAGATAGGGGTCCAGAGAAGTAAATACTGTGGGAAGAAATATCCAGGGAATTGTTATGGCTAGGCTTGTATAGGCCCTAGGGCCGATAGCCTAGTACCAACCTATGAATTTTGACCTGGTCAAGGCATTTGACACAATACCCCACTAGGGTATTAGAGATGAACTCAAATAAATTGGGCATAAACCTCTATGTCATCAGATGGATAGCCAAATGGCTCATGGGTAGGACACATGTTGTTAAAAGTGGGAAAATCCATATCTAGCAACAGACCAGTCACCAGTGGAGTACCGCAGGACTCAGTGCTGGTCCCCCTTCTGTTTGGGATATACTTTGGGATATACTTGTTAGATGTTAAGGCATGTAGATGGCCTTTGGCTGACCAAGTTTGCGGACTACTGCAAGTTGGGGCAATCACTGACTCCCCAGATGAAGTTGACATCCTACCGAAAGGTCTGACAGACTAATGACTGGTGTCAGAGCCATGGCCTCAAACTAAATGTAATGTGCGTAATAATACCCTTAGGAAATCTGATACTCCTGCAAATTACAATATTGATAGCACCCCCCCCAAGGGTGGACCCAGTGGTGGCAGATATACAGTAATAGTAATCTGATCTTTGACCACCATGTTGCCATGGTGGTGATGAAATCCTTCTATGTGGCTCAGCGTATACATAAAGCATGGCATCCAGATTTAAGGACATCACAGTACCACTGAACTCAACCCTCATCAGACCAATAATCAAGTACAGTGCGCACCTTTTGGTATACATCTCACCAGGCAACTGCAACAGCTGGAGCATATTCAAAGGTTTCTCATCATAGAAAGTGCAGGGTATAACCAACATATCATACGCAGACTGATTAAAAGCCCTATCCCTGTATTCAGTTTCCTACCAATTACCGAGTAGTGATATGTGCCTGACCTACAAGGCAATCTCTGACCCAGCCCTGATGGAAATGTTGTGTATTTACAAAACTAACTGCACAAGGGTTACCCACTCCAAAGATTTAAACCTGATCTCGGACATGAATAACTCATGCTGGAGAAAACAGATGTGTGTCTCAGAGACTGCCCCTCCCCTGGAACAGACTTCCTATTCATGTGAATCAGACCCTTTCCTCGAACATCTTCAAGTGCAATCTAGACCAATGGATGGGAAATCACAAATTCACTCCCTGGGGTGGTGCCCATATCCCTTATGGACAGAGGCAATCTGTAAAAATAGTCAAAATCCTACTTGCTGGCCCATATTATCTTTCCCCAGGGATAGAAAAATTGTGTAAAATATGGGTAAAACTGGCTAGGCTTGTAAGGGCTCTTGAGCAGTTAGCCTAGTAATCTCCTATGAAGCTATAGAGGGATTAGAGAGAGGACTGGAGTGTCCATTTCCTGGAAACTACAGTATTTCTTTTGAACATCCAAGATTTGCTCTGATTGTCATGCAAAACACCTCATTATGTTCTGAATAGTTTCTACACAAGAGGCCACTTCAACATGGAAATTGGGAGGGAGGGACACACACACACACACACACACACACACACACACACACACAGAGAGTCCCCTTCATCAGAGGAAAGGGTTCTGTGGAATGCATCTGTGAGGAACAGTTCAGGGAATGATCTGAATCTAAATCTTCCTCCTCCTCCTCAAAGAAGAGGAACAGGAATCTTGAGTGTGTATTTGTAGTGAGGCCTATGGCAGCTGGTCCACATAAAATGAGGTTTCAGGGCCTTGATTGATTTAAATAAGCCTTGGAAGAAGTCTATTAATTCTTTTTCTTTGAAAGCAGTAAGAGAGGTCAAATGCCTAGTTTTCTGTTTTCTTCTTTTTAGGTGTGACATTTGCCTGAACGAGTATTGGACGTTCAGAAATTAGAAGTTATGTACCTACCATAACGTTCCATGTTAGTTGTCTTCTTCTCGCCTTCTTTCTTGCTGGATGGGTTCGAGCCGATCCTCGGCCCGACTCGCCACTCTAAAAGCTCGAGCTAGTTCCACCGGCTCGAGGCTCCCCTATATCCCACAATGCTAGGCGGTAACTCCTCAGATCTCGTTTGAAAGCTAAGCCCAGCAAGTAAATTCCATAAAAGGAACAAAAGAAAACTCCTCTAGGTCTGTCCTGGCTAGGGGGAAGGAGGGTGGGGCAGAAAGAAGGCGAGAAGAAGACAACTAACATGGAACGTTATGGTAGGTACATAACTTCTAAATGTTAAGTTGTCTATCTCGCCTTCATTCTTGCTGGATGGGACCGCGTCCCTAGCACCTTGTCCCGGGTGGCCTATCGGAACAGACTCTTGAGTACAGTGGAACCAAAGTTGGCTCGGTCTCTAGAGGCCAAATCCAACTTATAATGAGAAATGAAGGTATGGGGAGAAGCCCAAGTAGCTGCAGAACAAATCGAATCAATAGGCAGCCTATCTTGGAAAGCTATAGAAGTGGCTAAAGCTCTAGTTGAATGAGCCCTGGGTTTGGATAGCAACTGTTGATGTCTGATCTCATACACAAGGGTAATCAACGAAGTAAGCCATCTAGAGAGAGATACTTTAGAAACTGGAAGGCCCATTCTACCTTCTGCATAAGAAACAAACAGTTGATCAGACTTCCTGAATTGTTTGGTCCTGTCTAAATAGTACCTAAGTTGGCGATGAACATCTAAACAGTGTAACTTTTGTTCTGACCTATTAGAATAATTAGGGAAGAAGACAGGAAGCTCAATGGTTTGATTCAAATTTGCCAGTGAAGCTACCTTGGGCAAAAAGGGCGGGTTAGTACGTAAGGACACCCTACCCTTATGAAACACAAGATAAGGGGGTCGACTACACAGAGCATGGAGTTCAGAGACTCTTCTAGCTGAAGTGATAGCTACTAAAAAGAGTGTTTTCCAAGATAGTAACTTTATTGAACATGAAGCCGCAGGTTCAAAGGGGGGAAGAATTAAGGACGTCAGAACCAAGTTGAGATCCCATTGAGGAGAAGGATCCCTGATTGGTGGTTTGAGGAGAAAAACTCCCTTTAAAAAGGCTTTGCAGAGTTTGTGAGACATAATGGAGGACTCAGACTCCAACATGAAAGTTCGATATTGCTGCCAATTGAACCCTAATGGTAGATGGAGACGAACCTGAGTGGAAAAGATCGGCTAGAAAGTCTAGAACTGATTGAATGGAAGCAGTGAAAGGATCTATATTCTTTGACTGCGCCCAATAGGAAAAACGTTTCCACTTGTTATGATAAATCTTACGAGTGGAAGCTTTATGAGAGGCTATCAAAATATCTCTAACTGAGCGAGATATCCGAGGAAGCCTGGCTAGAGTTGGAATTGGAGGAACCACGCTGTGAGGTTCAGAGAAGGAAGGGAGTGGTGCAACTGACCCGACTGATGGGTCAAGAGGTCTGGAACTGGGTCCAGATGCCAAGGTTGCTCCAACAGATAACGGTGGAGAAACGGGAACCAAACCTGTCGAGGCCAGTAAGGGGCAATAAGGATCAAGGAAGCTTTCTGAGTGATGGCTTTCTGTATTAGCTGAGATATCAGTGGGAAGGGAGGAAAAGCATACAGAAGTCCCCGGGGCCAATCGTGTACTAGAGCGTCTCTGCTGGGGTGGCCTGGTTGGGGAAAGAGGGTGAAAAAATCATCGCACTTGCTGTTTTGGGGAGTAGCGAAAAGGTCGCAGCAAGGCTGGCCCCACTTTCGAAAAACTTTCTCCAACACTGAATTCTTCAGAGACCACTCGTGAGGCATGAGAATAGCTCTGCTCAATTTGTCTGCAATCACATTGGACTTCCCGGGAATGTGCGTTGCTAACAGAAACCGCTGAGAAAAAATCACCCATTGCCACAGTCTGAGTGCCTCTCGACATAGGGGGTAAGATCTGGTTCTGCCTTGTTTGTTGATGTACCACACTACAGACATATTGTCTGTCTGAATTGCTATAGTTCCGTTGGGAAGAGAGTCTTGTAAGGCTTGCAACGCTAGAAGCACTGCTCTCATCTCTAGGACATTTATGTGCAAGTGGCACTCGAAAGGTTGCCACATGCCTTGGACTGTCCTGCCCTGGTAATGCACCCCCCACCCAATCAGGGAGGCGTCCGTTGTCACTGTAGCAACCGGAGGGGAGGGGATGAAAGGTCTCCCTAGGTGGACCTGGGGAGATGTGATCCACCAAGAGAGATGATTCTTGCACGATTGAGTTATCCGAATAGGATGGGACATTGGAAGTCATTGGAAAGACCATTGTGTGAAGAGCATCCATTGTAAAATTCTCATATGGAAGCGAGCTAATGGTAGAAGAGGGATGGCCGCCGCCATAATCCCTAAGACTTTCAGGATCAATCTGGCTTTGACTTTGTTGCTCTGCAAGACAAGAGAGACCTGTCTGTGTATGTCTGCTATTCTCTGCTCTGTGAGTCTGGCTGACATGTTGACTGTGTCTAGATTTGCACCTATAAAGGTAATAACACGACAAGGCGACAAGACAGTCTTTTCGTAATTTATTGAAATGCCTAGTGCCTGACATGTGTGAAAGTTGTAGTCTCTGGCGAGAAGCAAGAGATGCTTGGTGGGGGCTGTAAGGAGCCAGTCGTCTAAATAAGGAAACACCTGGAATCCTTGTCGTCTCAGATGAGAGGCTACCACTGCCATGCATTTGGTAAACACTCGGGGGGCTGTAGTGAGACCAAAGGGCAGGGCTCTGAATTGGAAATGACTGGTTCCCAGCCTGAAGCGGAGGAACCTCCTGGGCGTCCGCATTCTGATGTGATAGTGCGTCCTGGAGATATATCGAGCACATCCTGTTGTCCCGCCCCAATTGGATAGAATGGACTGCAGCCTGACCTTCCGGAACTTTCGTTTCTTGACAAACTTGTTCAAGTTGCTGAGATCCAAAATGGGTCTCCAGTCCCCTGTTTTCTTTGGAACCAAAAAGAATTTGGAGTAGATTCCGGATCCTGTTTGGTCTGCTGGAACTGGTTGAATGGCTCTTTTTGTGAGCAGCTTTGAAATTTCTAATGCTGCTTGCTCCCTTTGACTGGGTGGAACGTCTGGAAGGGATTTTTTGGATTGTTTCGGAATGAAAAGGAATGGGATTCTGTAGCCTTCGGAAATGATAGACTGTACCCACTTGTCTTGAGTCAGGGATAGCCAGGCTTCTGGGTACAGTGATTACCTTCCCCTGCCTGCCTCCGAAGGTGGACAGTCTGGCAACACCTCAGGGATGCTTAAAGGGCTTGTCCGAAAAGGATTCTCGACTGCCCTGATTCTGCGGACCCCCTCTGCCTCTAGGACGGCGTCTACCATTATTGTTCCCCCCTCTGCCTCTAGAGGGGAATCGACTCTGTGCGTCAGGCAAATCTCCCTGAGATTGTTTGCGGAACCACATCTTTCCCCCCCTTCTGGCCTTTGGGGTAAGGCCTAGAAGGAGTAGAAAAATGGACTCCGATGGCAGAGAGAGTTTTGCCATCAGTCTCGCACCTAGTCAGGGTTTCCTTCACTTGAGGACCAAAGAGGGATGATCCATCAAAAGGGGAATTAGTGAAGGACACCTTGAAAGGGTCCGCAAAGTTACATAGCCGCATCCAGGCGTGCCGAAGCAAGGCTACAGCTGTACCTGCCGCTCTACTTGCTCCATCCGCCGCATATGAAAGGAGGCACATGGAGGAGTTAGTTATAGAATTAAGGGTTGCCAGCTGAGAGCTCATTCTATCCTGAAAACCCGCAGCTGTTGGGTCCTTTAACATTTCGCTCGCTTCCTTGAGCAAATCCCTCTGAAGACGAGTGAAATGACACAGGTAATTCAGCGATCGCATAGTAAAGGTCGCTGACGAGAACATCCGCTTCCCGTACCTGTCCATCGACCTAGACTCCTTGTTAGGAGGATGAACAGGCACCGAAGGATCAGCTAACTCCTTCTTGGTGGCCGCAGCCACCACCATAGCATCAATAGAGACACCTTTGATTAAAAATTCTTTGTCCTTGGGGGCAGTGATGAATTTTGATGGTCTCCTAGGGGTGGGTTCCACTGAATCAGGAGCCGCCCAAGCCTTCTTTGCCACCACTTGCATAAGGGGTCAAGGGAGGGACACCCAGGAGGTGGAAGGGCAAGAGCCAAACGCCTCAAGATACACTGATTCATCCTCTGAAGGGTTGAGGGCTGGCCAATTCCCCCTCTGTTTTAGGATTTCAAGGATGTCTGCAAAGGAGACATCTTCAGAGGGGGAACGAGGGGAGCCTTCAGATTCCTCTAAATCAGTGTCAGAGGCGACAGACTCAGGGGAGTCAATGTGCTTCCTCTTACACTGCCTCTTCCTAGGGCCTACCGGGTCAGGAGAGGCCTCGGAAGAGGAGGAGATCCCCACTGGGGAAACTTGAGGAGCTGGCTCTCTATGGTCGGGGATGAGAGAGTGAGCAGAAATCACCGGAGGCACCGTGGAGGGAGGGGCAGAAAAAGCCGACTGTGAAGATGAACCTGGTTCTAACACGCTCCTCATGACCTCGAAGGCACCCCTGTCAGGCAGAGCCGGAGGTCTCCGCTCCGAAAAGCTGAAAACCTCCCCCGGCACCGACAGTGATGGCTCCGAGGCCGATGTCGGAGCCGAACTCACCAGCGCCGAAGCACCGAGAGGGAGAGCGGGGTCGGACAAGGGTCCGATGCCATTCGCCCCCTCGGAGCTGATGAGGGAAGTCCGGCGCCGAGATGCCTCCAAGGAAGACATCAGAGCAGATGACGGCACCGAAGACAAAGGTATCAGTTCCGACGCCACCACAGTCTCGGGTCCGAGCCGCCCCGGCTCCGAACTCAAAAGAGTCAGAGGAGGAACATTTTGAGTAATGGCAATAGTTCTCGACTGTTGAGACGGACTTTGAAGCATCTGGGCTAGTGCCTCGGACTTAAGAAGTCAACTCACTACTCTCTGAAGGTCATGATCCGATAGTCTGGAAGACCTAGAGGAGTGAGATCTATGGCTCCGTTCAGACAACAAAGGTGATGCTGGAGCCGAATGAACGGAGCCGATAGATGGAGATCGGGACCTTTTTCTAGATGTCGGTTCCGACAACTTGATCGGAGCCGACACAGTTATGTCTTCCTTGGCTCCGGCCAGAGCCGAGGAAATAGTAGGGGCAAGTGTTCGAGATTCATCGGCTCCGGCCAGAGCTGATGTTCGAATAGCCTTAGGACCCCCAGAAGACGGCTCAGAGACTGGAGCCGAAGGTCAGGAAGGCTTACAGGGTTTCCCCGAGGATTGAGTCGAGGGACCCTCAGGCTTCAATAAGCCCCTTAATACAAGTTTATTTTTTCGCTCCTGCAGGACTCTAGGGCTGAAGGCATGGCAAACAGCACATGAGTCCTGCAGGTGCAAAGGTCCCAGGCAGTACACACAAGAAGTGTGACCGTCTGTCAGAGACATCTTCTGACAGCACGAGTCACACTTCTTAAAGCCTGAGACCTTTGAGTCCTTAGACATGTCTAAGAAGAGAAGTGTAACCACACAAACACACACACACACCGATTACACTTATTATAAAAATAATTTAAACTAAATTAAATTAAGTTAGTAGTTTAGAAGTAAATTAGACAAATAAATCCCTATAAACACAGTCACTCACTACTAGGAAGGGAGGGACTGGGCCTAAGGCCCAAGGGAAAATTTTCTAGTGAGTTTTTGGAAAAGGGGGGAAAATTACTGGGAATGGGATAGAACTACTCACTGTATAAAACTATTTAGAAAAACTAACTTAAAAAGGGGAAAAAAGCTAAGAAATAACTAGTTTCTTTTCAAAAACTAACCTGAGCCGGTAGGAACACACCTCGATCGCTGTAGCAGCAAACGAGATCTGAGGAGTTACCGCCTAGCATTGTGGGATATAGGGGAGCCTCGAGCCGGTGGAACTAGCTCTCGAGCTTTTAGAGTGGCCGAGTCGGCTCCGAACCCCATCCAGCAAGAATGAAGGCGAGATAGACAACTTAACATGTATAGTTGTGTACACTTACCATAAATGTAGATGTTCAAGTGTCTTCACTGTTGCAGTCATTACATTTGGGTTATCTGCTTGCAGTAGCCCTCAGTCGGCCTGATTAACAAAGTCTTGGGTCCTGCATTGGTTGCTGTCCCATCTTCCATGACGTCAGGTCATCAGGGGTATAAAAAATGCAGCCGATGCCATTACATCAGTTTTTTCTTGCCCCAGATGTCAGGTGCCCCACTAATGGGAAGCAATTAAATCTATAATACAAGGATATACCGCCAAAAAAAAGCAAATACACCAAAAAGCTTTTTGAGCATAGTAAGTGAGAGTAGAGGTACAGCCAAAAGAAGAAAGGGGGCTGGAGTGAGGGTAACCAGGACTACAACAGTGAATGCACTCAAACATCTACATTTATGGTAAGTGTACACAACTGTACTATGTTCTTTGTGTTTCACTGTTGCAGTCTTTACATTTGGGTAGATTCCCAAAGCTAAGGTTGAGAGGGGGAATTTGAATAGAATTAGGACCAGCTATAAGGCCCTGCAAGACTGCAGTGGCAAAACCAGCTCTGGATTTAGAGAAAATAGGCAGATGATAATGCTTGGTGAAAGTATGTACAGAACTCCAGGTAGCAGCTTCTAGGATGTCCCTAGTAGAGACGCCCTGAGAAAGGCTGTAGAGGTAGATGCAGCCCCGGTTGAATGGGATCTGATGGCCTGGTGGGACAGTTTTCCATGGTGTTTGTAGCAGAAATGAATGCAGTGACCTATCCATTTTGAAATGTTTTGCTTTGAAATAGCTTTCCCCTCTGTCCCTGCAGCAAATGCCACCAGCAGTTGTTCAGATTTCCTTTGAGGTTTAGTCCTGTCCAAGTAGAATCTAAGTTGTCTGTGCACATCTAAGGAGTGCAGTATCCCTTCCCCTTTGTTCTGTGGGTTAGGAAAGAAGGTAGGAAAATGAACGGACTGATTAAAAGACACACTGGATACCACCTTGAGCATGAAGGAGGGATTGGTTCTGAGGGACACCCTGTCCGCATGAAGGATGATGAAAGGCTCCACTGCCATAGGGACCTGTAATTCAGATACCCTTCTTGCAGAAGTGATTGCTAAAAGGAAAGCTGTTTTCCAGGAAAGGAATTTTAAGTCTGCAGTAGCAGCTGGCTCGAAAGGAGGAAGAGTGAGTTTCTCCAAGACAAAGTTAAGGTCCCAGGCCGGAGTAGGAGCTCTCCTCAGTGGCCTTAAATTTTTGACCCCTCAGAGGAACTGCTTGAGCATTGGGTGAGAGAAGAGGGGAGGACTCAGTGCTATAATGAGCTGAAATGGCTGAGGCATGAATTTTGATGGTGGAAAAGGACAAGCCTTTATAAAGCATCTCAGTCAAATATTGTAGAATCTGAGGTAAATTGAACACTGTTGCGCTCATCCCTTGAGATTAGTTCCAGGCACAAAAACTTTTCCATTTTGCAGCATAAGATTTTCTAGTACTAGATCTCCTAGCCTCTAAAATGATATCCATCACTTATTTACTGAGGGGTGGTAAAGGAGAGATTAGGTAATTAGCCAGGCTGCTAGGTTCAGGGTTTGCAGCTGAGGGTGCAGAATCTGGTTCTCCTGCTGAGACAACAGGGAAGGAGTCTGAGGCAGGTGCCATGGGGCCAAGCATGACACACTGTGTAGGAGGAGGTACTAGTGTTGGCATGGCCAGTCTGGTGCAATTAAAATCATCCTTGGCTTGTCCTGTTTGATCTTTAGTAGTATCTTGGAGAGCACAGGCAGAGGAGGAAAGGCATAAACTGATAGGTTTTTCCAGCTGAAGGATAGAGCATCCACTTTCCAAGCTAGTTTGTGGGGAATCCTTGTGCAAAATTTGTCAAATTGATGGTTCTGGGGGGGGAGGCAAACAGGTCTATATCTGGGCTCCCCCATTTGCTTGTCAACATGTTGACAATCCTTGGCTCCAGTTTCCACTCGTGTGGGTCCATGAGGTTTCTGCTTAGTCCATACCAGTGTATTTAGTTTTTCTGGCAGGAATTGAGCTTGTAGATTCACTTGGTAGCTCAAGGCTGTGTTCCACAATGCCATGGTTAGTCTGCAGAGGCGGTAAGAGTGTGCGCACTCCCCTGTTTGTTTATATACCACATGACAGTGGTGATGTCCGTCTTTACCATTAGTTGTCCTGGAAGAATGTGGTCCTTGAAGGCTGTCAGAGCATTCTGTACAGCTAATATTTCCTTTTGATTTATGTGTAGGTGCATTTGACTTGGGTTCCATTTGCCCTGAATGCACTTCCCTGCCAGGTGAGCCCCCCATGCATAATCTGATGAGTCTGTTGTTAAGGTTTGGGCAGCAGGGGGTAGTGTGAATGGTAGTCCTCTGTTTTGGTGGCAGGCATTTGCCCACCAAAGGAACTTTGGGCGAAGGCAAGGTATGATAGGAATCATTGCTTCTAGATCCTGTGAATGTTGACACCATAGGCTTTTGAGATACCATTGCAGTTGCCTCATATGCAGCCTTGCATATGGAATTGGAAGAATGCAGGAGGCCATGAACCCCAAGGCTTGCGGTACTTGCCTTGCAGATAAACTGGGTTTTTGTGGCCACTTGTTTGAAGTAGGTTGTCAAATGAATACGTTTCTCTGGCGTGAGGAAAGCCATCTGGGAAGTTGTATTCAAGCTTGCTCCCAGGAATATAATTTGTTGATAGGGTACCAGGTGTGATTTCTTTTCATTTATGGTGTACCCCAGACAAGTCAGTACCCTTTGAACAAAGGCCAGATGATTCAAAAGTATGTCCTGGCTTTCTGCCTGAATTACACAATTGTCCAGGTATGGGTATATTTGAATATTTCTTTGCCTGCAAAATGCAATGACTACAGCTAGGCACTTTGTGAATACCCTGGGCACAGTAGACAAGCCAAAGGGCAGTGCTGAGAACTGATGGTGCATGTAGCCTGCTTTGAAGTATAGGGATCTTCTGCAAGATGCCCTGATAGGGATGTGCAGGTATGCTTCTTTTAAGTCTAGTGTTGCCAACCATGCATATTTGCCTAGCATAGGAAGCAGCTGGTGAAGAGTCAGCACCTTGAATTTTGGAATCACCAGAAAGGTATTTAGAGTAGAAAGGTCCAGGACAAGATGCCATGTACTGCCTTTTCTGGGTACAAGGAAAAGTCTTGAATAGAAACCTTGTCCCTTTTCCTCTTCTGGTACCAACTTGTATAGCCCCCATGCTTAACAGAGAGAGTACTTGATTTTGGGCCTCTGCCCACTTACTTGGGGGTAGATCTGGCCACCCGCTTGGTGTTGGTAAAGTGTGGAAGTGAAATATGTATCCTTGGGACACTATATTTAAAACCCATTTGTCCTGGGTAATGAGTTCCCAGTTTTTGGCCTGCAGACCAATCTTTCTGCCTAAAGGAGCATTCAGTTGGGAAGTGCTTGGAAGTTTTAAAAGCAAGTCATTGAGACAGTTTTCCATAGGGGAAAGTCTTACTACTCCCTGATTTGGGTGCGGATAACCCCCCACTACTTAGTCTTGTGTGTCCCCTGGGACTGAAACCTGGGGTTTCTGCTTTGTCTGGGTTTGGCTTGAGAAGACCTGGAAGGGGCTGGAAAGGACCAATTCTTAGAGGGCCAGTGCCTACTAAATGTAGGAGGCAGAACTTGTAAGAAAGCTTTGACAGTCTGCATAGATTTAGCTTTATCTTCCATCTTTTTAAGAACTTCCACAGCCTTGTTGCCAAACAAGCGGTCCTGATTTAAGGGAGCATCCAATAATTTAGCGTTAAAATGATCATGCAAAGATTGCTACTTAAGCCAAGCATGCCTTCTGAGAATAGACCCACTAACAGCAGCCCTGAAAGAGGCCTCTAATGAATCAAATCCGCATTGCAAAGTATGTTTTCCAACCTGTTCAGCAGAATGCATTAAATCCTGTAATTCTTTATTTTCTGCACATGCTATAACTCACTCCACATTTTTCGGCCCAGAAACATGGACTGTAGCTCCAAAGGTGGTGGTGTCTCCATATTCATAAAAGATATGCACACTTCCAGACTAGTAGCCCAGCATAACACATCTAAGATACTTGAGGTACAACTAACACTGGGTGAGATGGCGATCCAGGTCATAGTCAGCTATAGGTGCACAACCATGTCCCTAGGCTCTCACTCCACCTTCCTAAGCACCCTTGAATCTATCAAGATCCAACCCAACACTCTCATACTAGGAGACTTCAACTAACCCTCCATCAACTGGGAGAACTAATCAAGCACCAGTACACTGGCCCAATGCTTGCTGGAATTCATTAATTCCAGTGTCCTGGACCAGCTCATTTTGACCCCCACTAGAGGAAGCAACATCCTTGACCTGGTTATTACTAACATGGGCGACTGTTGCTCTACACCAGTAGTCAGTCCCTCCCCTGGTCAGATCTGGAAATCCACAGCTTACCCACACCCCCCGCAAATGTAACCACCTTGAAAGAATTCTCCAAAAGCTGACTTTGGGCTCCTAAAAACAGAAGTGGCTAACTTCACGGCACCCATGCCAATGGAAAATAGCTGCATGACTGCCAAATCATACACCAATGCACTGCATGAACATGTACATAAATGCATGGAACTAGCCATACCCAAAGGAACCAAGATGCTCTCCTCCAAAAAAAGGAAGCCAATTTGCTGGTCCCCTGCCATTAATAAATTCTACAACAGAAGGAAGAAATGGTTGCAGAAAAAGGTGAAGTCTCAAGACTGGAAAAATTCCCTTATTAGCCTCAACAAAAAGTTGAGATCCCTCATCAAATCCTCTAAAGCCAGCTATAAAGGGATAATTGCGGCAGTCACTAAAAACAATCACAAAGCCTTCTATAGTTATATCAAGAACCTCCATGGCAATACCCGGATTTGCTATGAGTTACTGCACAATGTACCTCCGATACTGAGCCAACAGAGACTGCCAACATACTGGTCAACAGATTCAGTGCCAACTTTACCCCCCCCCCCCCAAAGGACCAATCACGATACCAAAATAATGTCAGGCACCCAGCATTATTGCAGCACAGGTTAAAGCTGCATTGTCCAAGGCCAAGAATACAGCTTCCCTGGGACCTGATAATGTCCCTGGCTGTGCTCTACATGAACTAAAAAGTGAACTGGCACCACATCTGTGTGCCCTGTTCAAGGCGGAGCAACTAGAGACCCTGGGAATTATTGCCCCATTAGCCTGTCAAGTCTGATATGTAAAGCTATGGAGCGCATCATCATGGATCTGATTAAGAAAGATGTAGGAAATCTCCAAACTCTAGACCCCATGCAATTTGGCTTTGTGAAAGGGAGATCATGCCTGCTCAACCTAGTTAACTTCTTTGAGTCAGTCAACAAGGCTGTGGATGAAGGTAAGGGAGTGCATACAGCCTACCTCAATCTGGCCAAGGCCTTTGATACCATTCATCACTCAGGAATTATTGATAAACTCACCAAACTAGGCATCAACCCCTATATCACTAGGTGGGTTGCAAATTGGCTCACAGATAGAATACACAGCGTGAAAGTAGTAGACTCCAAGTCAGACTGCCGAAAAGTCATGAGTGGAGTCCCACAGGGATCGGTCTGAGTTCTCTCCTGTTCGGCATCTACTTCTCAGAAGTCCAGGCCAACACAAAGGGATTCTGACTGACCAAGTTCACAGACGACTGCAAGCTGGGAGCCATTATTAACTCCCCAAGTGATGCACACATCCAACAGAAAGGCCTCACTGAGACCAATGACTGGTGTCAAAACCATGGCCTTAAGCTTAATGCCAAAACATGTGTCATCATCCCCTTTGGTAAAAACTCAGTTCTCACTAATTACCACATTAGTGGGAGCCCACTGAACACTGAAGGTGCTACAAGGGATCTGGAGACATAGGTTGACAGCAACCTCTCCTTCGACCACCACATTGCCACTGTGGTCAGAAAGTCCTTCTATGTGGCACATCTCATTACCAAGGGTTTTGCATCCAGGAAGAAAGAGGTCATCGTCTCTCTCTCTCTCTCTCTCTGCTCTTCCCTCATTAGACCAATTACCGAGTATAATGCCTCACTAGGCATGTACCTCACTAGACACCTGCAACAGCTGGAGAGGCCACAAAAGTACCTCACAAAGAGGATCCTAGGCATTAAACACATGCCCTACACAGACAGACTCAAAAGACTCCAGCTATTCTCTGTCTCATATCACCTGCTTAGAGGTGATTTTTGCTCGACTTACAAAGCCATGTCTGACCCAGCTCTGTTAGAAATGCTACATCTAAAAAATCCCAATTCCCTCAACACCACACACTCCAGAGACCTCAACCTCATTACCACAAGCAACAGAACATGTTGGAGGGACAGGTTCATAACCCAGAGACTGCCCATGCTCTGGAATAGACTTCCCATACATGTCAAGTAGAGCACCTCGCTGTCTCTCTTCAAGAGAAATCTTGATGAGTGGATAGGAAATAGAAAGTTCACCTCGGGGATAACTCCAGTGGCTCTACTTGATAGAGGCACTGGGAACTAATGTCGGGCCGCACAATGCCAGGGCACTTCTATGGGTTAGGCTTGTAAAGGCTCCAGGGCCATTAGCCTAATATGAACCTATGAACCACAGCCATAAGCAATGAAGAATTACCTGTAGTCCCACCAGAACCTCTGTCAGCTAGCTCCCTCAAAACATTTTCAGCAACTCCATGAAGGGCATGAATCCTGTTACTTATTTAGGCTTTACTCTTCAAAAGGTCTCCATATGTCTAGATTTCAACCTACCCCTGTAGTCTCTGCACCACCCACTGTTTTTCTCAGTGAATGTCAAGACAAACTTCAAAATGAACACAGATAAACCATGTGGCTATTCCAGACATATCAATTGTCTCCCTACAGAGCCACAAGTTCTGACATCACCCCTTGCCTCTCTCTTTTTTTTTTTTTTTTGGTTGGGTAAACCCACTGAGCACAGATGGCCATTTGAAGGGCAACCTGGGAACAAGGTCTGGTTATGTGACTTGCTCACTGTTACAGAGCAGGCAAATAAAGTTTGAAGAAATCAAGCCCCATACCTCAGGCACAGGAAGCAGCTCGTTAACAGCTTTTGTCCTATATGCTAACAGCTCTTATTCCTATATGTAGCAGAAATACTGACCCCCCCCTCCCCATCTTTAAAAAAAAAAAGGCTGAATGGCCAAAGACTTTCACCTGCTCTTACTACATTTGGCAGTCTCTCTCTCTCACTTCCATAATTGTCTAAACAAACAACCTAATAATCATGGTCCGCATAACTCTTTCACTTTTATTCTTTTTAAGTGATCAATAGCACACTCATGGTAAATAAAATTTCTAATGTTGACAATGCCGGGTATTCTCAGTGGTGACTGATTTTCTTGTTTGCATGCTGTACTTGCTTTCAAGTTATTTCCAAGTGTTACTACTACCTTTATAGTTTTCCTGTATGACCCACAAAACAGACAAAGTACACAATGCTAATATAAGAGACAAAATAGTAAAAGTAATGTCTTTCGGCTTTTTCCAGTTAGGGGTCGCCACAGTGGAACTCCAGTCCGCTAATGATTGGCAGTGGATTTTTACAGTGCCGAGTTGCCAGCCCGATGCCAAACTTTGAAAGGAAACACAACAACCGAAACACCACCACAAACAGTTCCTTCCACCCAGCAACAGATGTCGATGTAAAAAGTAACTTCAGCAAAATAAATCCACCGGATAGTAAGAACAAACAGATTTAATATTGAACAATATTCTTGGTTTAGCGCTTTCACTCGCAAAACAAAGCGAGCTTCCTCAGAACAAATTAATCAAGTCATTTACATACATATATAGTTAAAATTGGCGCCAAAAATGCGCTGTTTAAAAATCCACAATTTAAAGTGATAAAACACCTTAAATCCATATATATTCTACTTCATTAATCCTAATGCTTGTTGTTAAGTTAAATGGAACATATATATATTATGTGATTTACAGTTCAAACTGCTTTGGCAGTTTTGTTATTTATCTTTTATATATATTTTTTATATATATTTTTTAAATATTCATATGTATTATGTACAGTGCTTAAATTAATATTTAACATGGATACAATTTAACTTAACAACAAGCATTAGTTTTTGTTTTGCGAGTGAAAGCGCTAAACCAAGAATATTGTTCAATATTAAATCTGTTTGTTCTTACTATCCGGTGGATTTATTTTGCTGAAGTTACTTTTTACATCGACATCTGTTGCTGGGTGGAAGGAACTGTTTGTGGTGGTGTTTTGGTTGTTGTGTTTCTAAGTTTACCCAAAAAACTTTGAAAGGAGGCACACCCATTCACACACGCACCTACCTGCATGCCTTTAACGTCACTTGACTGCGGGGAGGACATGCAGACTCCACACAGAAGGCGCTCCAGCCGAGAATCAACGGGAGAACCTCTTGCTGTGAGGCGACAACGTTAACTGCTGCACCACCGCGGCATGGTAAGAGACAAAATAGTGCAGGCAGTAAAGTAATAGGGGATCAAAAAGCAACAGGACTATGGTGGATGTTCCCAAAAAGTTAAGAGTAATGTAAAATGTGTACTGATTCAGTAGACTAGAGGATTAATCAAAAATGGAACTAAAGTAAAACAATACTAATACAGTGCCTCCAGTAGTAGGAATTCAGTCCAGTGTCATTTTTCCAAACACATAATACTAATTTACTTGGACTCTGCAGGGATATATCTGTTGAAACCAAGGAAACATACTCTTCACTCACCATCAGGAGCATCAAGCTACTCACGTGCTTGTGAGGAGAGGACATTAGTAAATGAAGCAAAGCCATAAAAGAAATGCAAATGATAATGCTTTTCTTTGCAGAAAAATATTTGCTGTTGGGTCAGCTTCCTGAAACCAGAGGTGGATACTAGGTACAATCTTAAAAATTCTTCTGAACCAATTGGTATCCGTGGATTTCAGAAAAAATGCTGCATGATATTATACACCACTAACATTTTAAAAGATAAGCAAAATCTGCAGACATTAATTTTGAGTACATAAATGTTGTGGACCTGTCACTGTAAAACATTTTACTGCATTCTGTACAAATGAAGAGTCTGTTACACAGGATAGGTCCATGACCAAACATCACATACAAAAACAATGAGTCCTAGAACATCAAAAAGACTAACACTTGTATCAAAACAATGATATCCATTCAACTAAGTATTTTCTGTTAGGGGCAGTCCTTTGCATCTCTTATTGAAAAAGGCTAACTCCAAGGTTGTATAACCATAGCAAAACAGCAACCATCACTGCAATTAAAAAAATATATATATATCTATATATATATATATCACTGCTCCCTATCCATAAAATGTTCTGCTGAAATTGATGCTGTCAAACTGTATCTGCAGTACAAAAATTACAAATTATGATTAAATTTCTACTAGCCTCTGCAACCAGGTTTACAAACCTATGTCGCAAACATCACAGTACCACATCTTAAAAATAAAGCATCTACAGTCTCTACATGGACAGTTCGATAACTGAGAGTTTACTGCTCTCAAGCACATTTTCCTACAGGATAGTTATTAAAACAGGTAAAATGAAAAGGCATATGCTAATGTTGTCAAATGAATTATTTCTATAACTAGGCGTCTTAAGATTAGCTAGTTCTATCTGGACATCATCCAAATAACTTCTATCTTGAAATACCTCCTAAAGAGACAGCAAGTACATCACAAACAAAAAGTGACGGCACCAAGAAAGAGTGAGCCCCTAGACCTGAGGAACCTCAAAAATCAGCAAGTGACAACATGGAGATGTTAACTCCAGAAATTGCACTCTGAATACAACCTGAAAGCTAAGAGACAAGCTTTCTGAGTAAGGTGGATGCAAATCCATACTGGGATCATAGCCACTGTAATAAAGGTGTCATGATCAACAGTGAAAGGCTACTAAGATAGTACAGTTATGTAAGAACTTACCATAACAGTAAATGTTCTATTGATCACTTTTGCAGTATTTCAAACAGATAGGTTCTTGTCAAATAACCTGGATGCCCGGCCGGGGTAACATAGCCAAAACCTTCCTTACAGCCATACATCTGATCTATGACCCAAGCCCTCAGCCATAAAAGCAAGTGGACATATGAGAGTAAATCCTCAGACCATCTCCTAGCCAGTAAGCCTGAAGAGTATGACAGACAAAATAAACTGGTCAGCTAAGAGGGGAGAAATAGAACAATAGTGATATCCCCTTGTCCATGATGAAAAGGGAAAGGCAGGGAGGGAAGAAAAACTCATGACAAGTAGGACATTTACTGTTATGGCAAGTTCATACAAAACCATTCTATATCCTTCCTTAGCTCACTGATGCAGCATTCCAAAGAGATGGAGGGATTTCCCAAAGCTTAAGAGGATTGATGGGTGGATGGAAGAGAGATAGGAGAATTGTCTAGTAATCCAGACAGTACTGACCTGGTAAAGGTGGGCTCTAGATCTAGAAAAGGCGTTCACTCTGTAATGTTTGGTGAACGTACAATCGAAGGTGCAAGCGGCTGCCTCAAACTGTTCTACAGTTATTCCCCTTGTGAAAGGCTCTGGATGAGGCCACTGCACTAGTAGACTGAGCCTTTGCTGGAAAGGGTAAGGATTTTCCATAGAAGGTGTAGCAAAATGAATAGATATTCAGTTAGCAACAGTCTGCTTTGACACTGCATTACCTAACTTGGGAGTCTTGGAAAAAGACAAACAGTTGAATAGATTTTGAATCTCCTTGGTCTTATCCAGGTAGAATCTGAGCTTTGTATGTACATCCAGGGAACATAGAATTCTCTCTCACTTACGTTGTAGATTAGGGAAGAAAGTAGAAAGATTTACAGCCTGATTGAGGGACAGCTCATCTACTACCTATTGCATGAAGGAGGGACTGGCCCTTAAAGACACACTGTCCTTATGAAAAATAAGGAAGGGGGTGTTGCCATAAGGGCCTGAAGTATGGAAACTATTGTGGCAAAGGTGAGAGCTACCAAAAGAATAGTATTCCACTTACAGAATTTGAGAGAGGCAAACACTGCTGGTTCTAAAGGAAGGAGAGTTAATTTTCTAGCACAAAGTTGTAATTGCAAGCAGAAGGGATAGCTTTCTTTGGAGGTCCCAAACAGGAGGGATAGCTTTCCTTGGAGATTTCAGGTGGAGTACACCCTTTAATAACTCTTTTACCTCTAATGAGGTCAGAAGTGGTGGCCCAGAGATAGGCATGCACATATGACTGAAAGATGAGCCTTAACAAATGAACATGTTAGGCAACAACTCTCACAAATAAGAGAGATCATTGGGATATTAGCTTGAAGTGGGTCCTGATATTTAGCCGAGCACCATATAGTAAATCTTTTCCATTATGTTAAGATTTTCTTGTAGCAGGTTATCTCGTCTCCTGGAGAAGCTTAAGCAAGTTTTCAGAATATGGAATAGGAATCAGACTCCTATCATTCATATTGTCAGGTTGAGGAAAGAGACTGGGATGAAATAGTGAGCCTTTCTGTGTTCTCAAGTTCACTGCCGATGGAAGCTTCTGGTGATTGTCCCTGGTTTGGTGAAACCAAAGGGGGAGCCAGTGCTGATTTGGCCAATACGGAGTCACCAGTAAAATCTTTGGGTATTCCTTTTGGATCTTTTGATAAGACTTTGAGAAGCAGAGGAAGTGGAGGGAAGGCATATAGGAACCAAGGGAAAGACATTGTGTCCATTTTCCAAGCTTGAGGATAGATGGCCCTGGTGCAAAAGAGCAGTTGTTGTTTCTTGTGAACACAGGTAAAAATATCTCTGTGTGGCACCCCGATTTATGGGCTATGTCAAGGAAGACCTCCCTGTTCAACATCCATTTATCTTGATCTGCTTAGAAAGTCTTCCATGACATTGTCCTATGAAGAAATGTAAACCACTTGGAGAGAACAGTTCGCTTTTGTGGCCTGCTCTCATGACAAAACAGCCAGTCTGCACAGTTGGCAAGATCTTGATACCTCTGCTTGTTTATGTACCACAGTCTGTGCTGATCATAGACTCGTGCTGCAAATATAGACCATGCAGCTTGGTCAATAAGGGAACAACGGTATAACATGGCTAAGCTTATAAAGGTCCCAGGGTCAATACTCTAAGTAACCTGCTATGAACATGACTGTTGTGTTGTTGAACACTCTTAAAGGGCCTAGTTTTCAGGAAAAGGAGAAAATCTGCTAGATCTGGATAAGGGCTCTTTATCAACTTCAGACTGATGTGTTTTGGTCATAGATTTGCAGACCATTGTCTCAGAACTTTCAGGTGTCTCGTCCATGCTCTCTATGCTTCATCTGATGCATCTAGCTTTTGTTGCAGTGCCTGCTGTCTAAATGGAAGACCTAGATTTAGTTTTATCTGTGATATCTAACACAGTATTTCCTTCTTTAGGTAAGGCAGGAGAAGAACCTGCATGTTCAAGAGGTGAGAATGTTGGTATCAGGTATGGCTGCAGAAATTACTGATGCTGCTG
Organism: Protopterus annectens; assembly: GCF_019279795.1. Taxonomy (NCBI): domain Eukaryota; kingdom Metazoa; phylum Chordata; order Ceratodontiformes; family Protopteridae; genus Protopterus; species Protopterus annectens. Next base: position 590,658,136 of record NC_056729.1, on the reverse strand, counting down.
TAGTGGGGCTGCACTTCAACTGCTCCTAGAAAAGGTTTGACTCATTTAGGAAACCTATGCACACAGCTAGGCACAAGCCACAAAATAAACAAAGTTGACCACATTTTCAGAGAGCTTCTGGAAAAAGAAGTGAACATCTGCCTTCTGGGATTCAGCTAATGCAAATTTTATTCTCATGCTTCTTTGGGATTAGGACAGAAACGGGAAAGGGGGTTAGTTTACATTAGTTTCTGCAGTGGCTGCCCTGTGTTTTACGTTGGTATGACTACACGTACCTTACGAGAACGTATTAGGGAGCATATTTATAGCATTAAGATTAAAGATCCTAAAAATGCCTTGTGTAAACATTCTTTGGAATGTATGAAATATAGGAAGTTTCTTTTTACTATTTTGGAAGTTGTTGAAATGGACCTGAGAGGTGGAAATTTCAAGAACTTTCTTGAACAAAGAGAAACTATATGGCAAATTAAACTTGGGGCTGACAAGAAGCCTGGGTTAAATGAGGCTATCGATATTAAATGTTTTTTAAAATATAGAAAGTTGAATCTTAAAGATGCTGACTTAATTGCATATTTAAATTAAGTTAAAGTTTTTGTTTGTATTCCTATGTATTTTAGTGGTTTGTCTTTTTAAATTTTACATTGATAGATTAATTGTTTAATTGGTTCGAGTATTTAAATGATGTTTTTAAATTTTATTGTGTTTCTGATTAAGTCTTTTGACGAAAGCGTTCAATAAATTGTGGTATGCTAATTTAGCACCAGTCTTGCCTTTTTTGACCATTGGTACCAGATTTTGTTGGCATTGTTGGTTTTTCTATCTGGTTTGCACCTTTTTTTGTTGTAATTTTGTTCAGCTTGCACTGCTGTGTATATCTGATCGATAATAAAGTTTACTTTGAATTTGACTTTATACAGACAGTACAGTAATTAAGAAACGAGGCGACTCAAACCTCTGGATGTTTCTACTCAAAAAAACTCCAACATTTCTCCTTCCAAAGAGTTCCCACAGATACCATCAAAACTACCTCAAAAAAAATTAAATCCTGCTAGAAAGTACAGTTGTGTACACTTACCATAAATGTAGATGTTTGAATGTATTCACTGTTGAAGTCATCACCTGTGGGGTTATCCCTGCTGTGGTAGCCCTCGGCTGGCCCGAATACCAGAGTGAATGTTTTTCTGCGATGGCTGCTGTCGCCTGTAGTCTGATGTCAGGTCATCAGTTCTATAAAGCAAGACAAGCAATGCCATTACATCAGTTTTTCTTGCCCTGACCCGTCAGAAGCACAACGAAATATGGTAAAGTGGTCCAGGTGGCAAAAAGCCACCATGGGAAGCTTATGTCCCCCTAGGGAAAGAGGATATAAGGGGGAAGGAGGGAGGGAAACCAGGACTGCAACAGTGAATACACTCAAACATCTACATTTATGGTAAGTGTACACAACTGTACTATGTTCTTCATGTTTCACTATTGCAGTCATCACCTGTGGGAGGATTCCCAAAGCTGAGGAGAGGGTTGGCAGGATTAGTTAGAGCCCTAGGCATGGGTCAGAAAGCCCTGCAGAACTGCAGAGGCAAACCCTGCCCTAGCATTACAGAAAAGAAGTAGGTGGTAATGCTTTGTAAAGTTATGGACAGAGGTCCAGGTGGCAGCTTCCAAGATGTCCCTGGTGGGAACTCCTCTGAGGAATGCTGTGGAAGTGGAGGCTGCCCAAGTGGAATGGGTATGAAGAGACTTAGGGGGTAGTTTCCCTTGCAGTCTGTAGCAGAAATGGATACAGTGTGATGTGCATTTAGAAATGGTTTGCTTGGAAATGGGCTTCCCCTCTGCCCCTGGGACAAAGCTGGCAAGAAGCTTGTCTGTTTTTCTGAAGGGTTTAGTACGGTCCAGGTAGTATCAGAGTTGTCTGTGCATGTCTAGTGAGTGCAGAATTCTTTCCCCCTTGTTTTGAGGGTTAGGAAAGAAGGTGGGTAGATGTATGGCCTGGTTGAGGGTCACATCAAATACCACCTTGGGCATATAAGAGGGGTTAGTCCTCAGGGAGACCCTGTCTGCATGGAAAATGATGAAGGGCTCAACGGCTATGAGTGCCTGAAGTTCTGAAAACCTTCTGGCTGAAGTGATAGCTAGTAGGAAAACAGTCTTCCAGGAGCGGTATTTCAATTCTGCTGAGGCAGCAGGTAAGAATAGTGCTAAGGTTAGTGTTTCTAAAACAAAATTCAGGTCCCAGGCTGGCGTGGGTGGCCTTCTGGGAGGTCTGATACTAGAAGCCCCTCTGAGGAATTGTTTATAATCAGAGGATGTGAGAAGAGGGGCGGGTCTGTTTTGAAATGAGCTGAAATGGCTGAGGCATGGATTTTAATAGAAAAGAAGAAGAGGCCATTATTGAGTAACTCAGCAAGGTAGTCCAGGATAAGAGGGATGGAAGTTTGTGAGTTACTGCTCCCTCTGGACTGGCTCCAGGAGCATAATCTTTCCATTTCCCTGTGTAAGATTTTCTGGTGCTGGGCCTTCTGGCCTCTGTGATAATATCTAGAACCTGTTTGCTTAACAGAGACCCCTTGTTTGCTTTTAAAGTATTAGCCATGCTGAGAGTATGAGAGTCTGCATGTCTGGGTGCACCATCACCCCCCCCCCCCCACACACACACACACCTGGGTCAAGATGTCTGAGATCAGGGGAAGCTGCCTGGGAGGCTGTATTGTCAGGCTGCGCAGTAAGGGGTACCAATGCTGTCTGGGCCATTCTGAAACAATGAGGATGGCCTCTGGTCTCTCCTCCCTTATCTTGATCAGTACCTTGGGAATAAGAGGCAGTGGAGAGAATGCATACACAAAAAGGGAGTTCCAGGGGAAGGTCAAGGCATCCACCTTCCATGCTAAGTGGTGATACTCCCTGGTACAGAATTTTTTTTTTTTTTTTAAACTGGTGGTTGAGGTGCGAAGCAAAGAGATCCCACCTCCGGAGTTTCCCACTCCTGAATGACTTGTAAAAAGATTTTTCTGTGGAGCTGCCATTCATGGGGGAGGGGGGGGGGTCCAGTAAATTTCTGCTTAGGTGGTTTGCCAGGGTGTTACTGATCCCTGGTAGGTATTGGACAATTAGGTGTAATCCCATGGAGAAGGCTGTCAGCCAGAGGTTCATGGCTAGCCTGCACAGAGGGTAAGATTGGGTCTCTCCCTGTTTGTTGATATACCACATTACTGTGGTGTTGTCTGTTTTGATAAGGAGAACCCATGGCCTGAGATGGGGTTTGAAGGATGTCAGAGCCTTTTGTACTGCCATCATTTCCTTCTGATTAATGTGCAAGGGAAGTTGCTGGGCATCCCAAAGTCCTTGGGTGCACCTGCCTGCTAGGTTAGCGCCCCAAGCAATGTCTGAGGTGTTGGTGGTGATGGTCTGGCTGGTAGGGCGGAGGATGAAGGGAAGAGCCTTGTTCTTGGCACAGGCCCCTGCCCACCAGAGAAATTCGGCCCTTTTACTGGGGATCGGAGGGAGAGAGGTCTCTAGAGGCTGACAGCGCTGACACCAAAGGTTCTTTAGATACCACTGAAGTTTCCTCATGTGAAGCCTGGCCAAAGGAATTAGAAGGATGTAAGATGCCATGTACCCCAAGGCTTTCAGGAACTTCCTCACAGTGAGGTGACTTCTAGAAGCCAGCTGGGTAAAGTAGAGAGGCAGGAATCTCTGTTTTTCTGGGGATAGGAAGGCCATTTGGAATGCTGTGTCCAGCAGTGTTCCCAAGAAAATGATCTTCCTGGATGGTGTCTGCTTTGATTTCTTCTTCTTGATGGTGAAACCTAGGAAAGTTAGGAGGGTTTTGACAAAGAGAAGGTCCTGGAGTAGCTTTTCTTTGAACTCTGCCTGAATGAGGCTGTCGTCCAGATAAGGGTAAATCTGTATATTTCTCTGTCTGCAAAATACTATGGCTGGGGCTAAGCATTTGGTGTATACTCTGGGTGCAGAAGATAAGCCAAAGGGTAGCGCAGAGAACTGAAAGTGTTGTGAGCCTGCTCTGAAGCACAGGAATTTCCTGCAGGATTCCCTTATGGGGATGTGGAGGTAGGCAGTTTTTAGGTCTAGGGTCACTAGCCAGGCATTTTTTGTCAGCATAGGCAGCAGCTGCTGCAAAGTTAGCATTTTGAATTTGGGGACCACCAGGGAGGTGTTCAGAATGGATAGATCCAGGATGCGGTGCCAAGTGCCCTCTTTTCTGGGAACAAGGAATAGTCTGGAATAAAAGCCTTTACCTGTTTGATCTGAGGGGACAGGTTCAACTGCCCCCCCCCCCTGGGATATGAGCGTTTGGACCTGTTTCAATGGCTCTGCCCACTGATTTGGTGGAACGTCTGGGTACCCTCTTGGAATTCGAGTTCAATGAAAGAGAATTTGTATCTCTGAAAAATGATCTTTAAGACCCATCGGTCCTTTGTTACAGAAAGCCAATTTTCTTTGCAGAGGGAGAGCCTTCCTCCTAGCTTTTGGTGAGTGAAAGGAGGGCAGAGGGGGGAGAGGGAGTCATTGAGAGTTTTTGCCACAGAAGAATGGCTTAGAAATCCCTGCCTTTGGGGTGGAAGTGGTCCACTGTTTGGTTTTCTGTCGCCTCTGGAATAGGAGCCTGGGTGGTCTGTCCCTGCGGGGCGTACACTTGCCCTGTCTGCTAGGTGCCGGGAAGGACCAGTGCTTAGAGGAAAAGTTCCTGCTGAACCTGGGAGATTGAACCTAAGGACATATTTTACTATTTGCATAGATTTTGCTTTGTCTTTCATCTTTTTAAGCAGCTCTTCTGCTCCAAACAAGCGGTCCTTATCCGTACATCAATTAGTTTAGACTTGACATGATCAGGGAGAGGTTGTTCCTTCAACCATGCATGTCCAAATGACACATCCTGATGCTGCTGCCCTGCTTGAGGCTTCTAGGGCATCATATCCACAGTGTAATGAGTGTTTGGCCACTTGTCAGGTAGAGTGCAGTAAATCTGCTAACTCTTTCGAATTGGCACAGTCAGGAAAGGCTGAAATCTTTGTTTTAATAGTTCCAAAATGTGTTGTTGATATTTTAATATTTTAACATGTGGAACTGACAGCTGAGTGCTCTGATAGCTAAGGTTGCACAGGTGTATACTTTTTTACCCCATCTGTCCAGAGCTCTGGAATCCTTGTCAGAAGGAATAGGATTCAGGTGTATACTTTTTTACCCCATCTGTCCAGAGCTCTGGAATCCTTGTCAGAAGGAATAGGATTTTTGGCAGAACTAGTCTTAGCTCCTTTAGGTCCTTGTGTAATGACCTCTGAGTCTGCAGCAGGATTTCTGTACAGGTATTTGTGAGAATCCGGTACTCTGTAATACCTGTCAGGCTTCCTGGGAGCAGGGTGGAGGCCATCAGGAGTTAAGGAGGATTAATGGAAAAGTTCATCTACCACTTCTAAAATAAGGGGTTGGCCAAGGGTCTGTGCTGGGGCAGGTCCAGAAACTCTAAGTTTTTTCTTAGACTGGGGGAAATCCTGAGATTCCCAATGGAAATGTTCCTGGAGGGTGTGAAGTGTTTCTTCAAAGGAAAGGTCTTCAGGTGGGGAGGCAGAAGAAATGGATTTCCACATCATCTGAATCCTCATAAGCAGTCAAAGGTTGTTGTTCCTCTTCAAAATCGTCAGATTCCTCAGAATCCTGTTCTGTCAATTTCTGGAGAAGGATGTCTTCTCCTTTTAGAAGTTGTGGCCTGACTACCCCTGATATGGGAGATGAGATCCTCCACCATTTTAAGCAGTTGTGCTTGGGGTGGTGGTGCAAGAGCAAGATGGTGGCTAGAGGCAGATTGTTTAGGAGTGGGCTGCCTTCTATGCCTAAGAGTATCCGTTGGTCTGAGAGAAATGGTAGTTGGATGAGAAGATATTGTTTTTTCTCTAGATTCAGTAGTGTGAGAGGCCTCCTCGGAAGCCAGTGCCTGCATGGTGGCTCTGGACCCAACCGAGGCAGAGACAGCCAAAGTCTCAGAAGCCAAAGAAGATTTCTGCAGCATACCGGACTCCAAAAGGGTCTCGGTAGAATCATGCGTAGATATCGAATCAGGCATCAGGGGCTGTGGAAGGGCCTCACTGAATTCCGGAGAACTGATAACCTGCTTAGTGGTAGAATTGCTGTAAGGCTTAGCCTTGTGTAGTCTGTCTCAGTCTTTATCTCTATAATATCCACAGATTGTTGGCTGACAGATGCCATTTCGGAATGCAAAGACGGAATACTAAAATACCTGTCTACAATAAGTGCTCTACGGTGAATGGTTTTCATGTTAAAGAGGGCACAGAACTGGCAACAGGGGATGTCGTGGTCTGGGCCTAAACAAGTGACACAGTATGAATGGAAGTCTTGGCGTGGGATTTGCTTTCCACAGGCGAGACAATTGTTAATTTTTTCGGACATCGGTTAGTGCAAGAAAAAAAGGATCCCCAACAGGGTACTTAGCTTTAGACATTTTCAGCTGAAATTCAAACTCTGGTAGTGACCGACCGGCATACTTCCGAACTGCTTCTGCTACGGGCTCCACGGCAAGAAAGACTGATATAATGGTGTTGGCTGCCTTGCTTTACAGCACTGACGACCTGACGTCAGACTACAGGTGACAGCAGCCGCTGCAAAAAAACAATGACTCTGGTATTTGGGTCAGCCGAGGGCGACCACAGCCAGGATAACCCCACAGGTGATGACTGCAACAGTGAAACATGAACATCTGCCCATGACAATCTACCTGGGGAAGCAACTGAGGCATCCATGACAATCTACCTGGGGAAGCAACTGAGGCTATTGTATATCCAGCTTCAATTCTGATAAAAATCGATCCACATCTGAAGTTAAAGTCCCCTTGCTATGGAAAATATCATGTATTATGCCACTGCACAAAGGTGGAGTCAATAAAGATCTTTCAAACTATAGGCCAACTGCTATTTTATCACTCCTGTCGAAATATAAGTGAAATGTATTCATATGCAACTTCTCACCTTTTTAATAGCCAACTTCTGTCTTCAGGCCAACATGGTTTCTGTCATCACAACACATCTACTGCATTGCTGAAATCTGTTAATATTGTCAACACCCACAGAAATGCCAGAAGCCTCGTCTCCATCACATTCCTAGACTTTTAAAAGCTTTTGGTACTGTCTCCCACCAGAAACTCTTACATAAGCTCTCATCACTGGGGCTCATCAACTCTTCCCTGCAGTAGTTTCATAGCCACCTCTCAAACAGAGCATAAGCAATAAAATGGAAAAATAATTTCTCTTTCTTCTTGACTAACTATTATTGTCTCACTAGGATCTATACTAGGCTCCATACTATAACATCATATCAATGCCAACTATACTGCTACAAAAAATGCTGCTACTAAACCATAAAAATAAATAAATTTCTGCTCTTCACTCCAAAACACATCTCTACCAAAAAAAGGTATTTGTTATTGCCTTTGCCAACACCACCATGACAAAACAAGTAAACCGCACAATTACTGGGTGTCATGACCAGTTGAAATTATACCACCATGCAACCCACGTGGTTAAAAACTAGGTACCTTATATAGAGTAAAAACCTACCTCACTTCCATAGCCAGAAAATGTAGATTTATGCTGCCTTAATCTGCACTAACCTTCAGGTCTCATAACTGTCTAAACTTATGCAACGTTATTACAACATAGCCACATTTGCAGTAAATTATAACAGAATACACATTAAACTGATTAGTACTACTACATAATCTAGTTCCTTCTCAGCTAACTATAATACATAGACCTCTCTTTATGCCAGAAACTGGTCTAGCCTTTAACAACGTAATACAAAAACATAATACTCTACCAACAGAATGTTATGCTCTAGAGAAAAATCACTATAACCAAATAATCAAATGATAATCCTATTGGTTAGGCAGATAGGCTCACTGGACACACAGTCCCTCTTCAGGGGTGACCTGAGAGCAATGTCTGGTTAAGTGACTTGCTCAACATCCAGTAGTGGCTGGTGAATTCAAAGTATGGTGGGGTGGGGGTCAAAAGCTACAGGAAGCCACTGAATGGGTAGAGCCAAACACAGTGGGGCAGGGCTGTATTACATCAGGTCAATAACTGATACCAAAGATCAAATAGATGTGGTCATTCAAAGTCTGCTTCAGTACAAGCCTCTCATTATAGTCATCTTACTGACTATATACACCTTGGATGTCTAGCTGCAGTCAACACTCCATGGTTCCCCCTGCTAGCCCTAGTCTCCCCTCACTCCCCTGTGCCATCCTATGTTTTCCCCTTATCCTGGCCCCACACCATCCAGACAGATTGCTTCTTTCTTGTTTTTCCATACTTCATCTTAAGTTTTTATCTCCCCCCCACAAACTTTTAACACTAACTGGCCAAGACTCCACTACAATTTAAGTCTGGAGGAAATAGCTGAATTAAGATGGGGGTTGCTAGGACCTCAGAAGTCAGAGATGTAGATGCACTAATGTTTGACTTAGTGATGATAGGCTGAACAAAAAATCATGAGTACGGAAATAGTCTTTCTGGGAATATGCCTGCCTTCCTACTCCTCCAAAAAGTACAGTTGTGTACACTTACCATAAATGTAGATGTTTGAGTGTATTCACTGTTACAGTCATCACACGTGGGTTATCTGCCTGCAGGTAGCCCTCAGTTGGCTTGAATACCAGAGTCTTGGGATTTCTGCATCAGATGCTGTCTCCTCTTCCATAACATCAGGTCGTCAGGGGTATAAAACATGCAGCCAATGGCATTATATCAGTTTTTCTTGCCCCAGACGTCAGGAGCCCCCAAAATAGGAAGCTATTACATGGTGTGGAACACCTCCAGTAAAAAGTAAATACCCCTGCCATAAAAGATGGCCATAAAGAGGATAGGTAAAAAGGCTAGAGAAAGCCAGTGGGCTGAATACACTCGAACATCTACATTTATGGTAAGTGTACACAGCTGTACTATGTTCTTCATGTTTCACTGTTGCAGTCATCACACTTGGGTTGATTCCCAAAGCTGAGGAAGGGTGGAGGCAGTCAAGAAGTGTTAGGGCTGGCTAGCAGGCCTTGTAAAACTGCTGTAGCAAATCCAACTCTGGATTTAGAAAAAAATAGGTAAGTGGTAATGCTTGGTGAAGGTGTGTACAGAACTCCAAGTTGCAGCTTCCAGGATGTCCCTGGTAGGGACTCCCCTGAGAAATGCTGTAGAGGTTAAAGTAGCTCTAGTGGAATGAGTTCTGATCCCCTGAGGGGTAGGTTCTCCAGGGTGCTTGTAGCAGAAATGGATGCAGTGTGCTATCCATTTGGAAATGGTTTGCTTTGAAATGGCCTTGCCCTCTGCCCCTGTAGCAAAGCTGACTAGAAGCTGGTCAGATTTTCTGAAAGGCTTAGTCCTGTCAAGGTAGAACCTGAGCTGTCTGTGCACGTCCAAGGAGTGCAGGATCCTTTCCCCTTTACTCTGAGGATTAGGGAAAAAGGATGGCAAATGGATGGATTGGTTTAAAGCCACACTGGACACCACCTTGGGCATAAAGGATGGGTAAGTTCTGAGGGAAACCCTGTCAGGATGGAAAATAATGAAGGGCTCCACCACCATTAGTGCCTGTAACTCAGACACTCTTCTTGCTGAAGTAATAGCTAGAAGTAAGGATGTTTTCCAAGAGAGGAATTTTAACTCTGCTGAAGCAGCAGGTTCAAAAGGGGGAAGCCGGGGTGGGAGCTCTCCTAGGGGACTTTAAATTGTTAGCTCCTCTCAGGAAAGTACAGTTTTGTACGTACCATAAATGTAGATGTTCGAGTGCTAATACAGCTGCAGTCATAACAGATGGGTTCTCCTGTCGTCAGGCGGGTCCTCGGTCGGCCGAATTCCAAAGTCTAGGTCCGGCGTCGGTTGTCGTTGCTTCTTCCTTGACGTCAGTGCAACAGGGGGTATAAAAGAACTAGCCAACGCCATTTTCTTCAGTTTTTCTTGCCCCAGATGTCAGGTGCCCCCAGAAGGAAGGCAATACATAAATTTGTGTAATAAAGCACTGCAATATAATCAAAATACAGTAGTTGCAAGCAAATACACCACAAATGAATACCCCAATCAGGTTGTATGAGGATGTGTTAGCCTATAGGCCTGTCCCAAGAGGGGAAGGAGGGAGGGAAACCTGGACTGCAGCTGTATTAGCACACGAGCATCAACATTTATGGTAGGTACAAAACTGTACTATGTTCATCGTGCATACAGCTGCAGTCATAACAGATGGGTAGAATCCCAAAGCTAAGAAAGGGGTGGTAGGCACTAGGTGGAACTAGGAGGAGCCAGGATGCCCTGCAAGACTGCAGTGGCAAAGCCTGCTCTAGTTTTGGAGTATAATGGTAGGTGGTAGTGCTTGGAGAAGGTATGCACAGAACTCCAAGTGGCTGCTTCCAAGATATCTTTGGTAGGAACTCCTCTGAGGAAAGCTGCAGAGGTAGCTGTGGCCCTTGTGGAGTGAGATCTGGTGCCTGTAGGTACAGTTTTGCCATGAAAAGAATAGCAAAAGCGTATGCAGTGGGCTATCCATTTTGAGATTGTCTGTTTTGAAATTGGCTTTCCTTGAGCTCCTACAGCATAGGACACAAAGAGCTGTTCTGATTTTCTGAAAGGCTTTGTTCTGTCCAGATAATAACGTAGTTGTCTGTGGATGTCCAAGGAATGTAGTAATCTCTCCCTTTGTTTTGAGGATTAGGATAAAAGGTAGGTAAGTGTATGGCCTGATTCAAAGCTACCCTGGATACCACTTTAGGCATAAAGGACGGGTTGGTTCGTAAGGAAACTCTGTCCTGATGGAAGATGATAAAAGGCTGCACAGCCATGAGAGCTTGTAGTTCTGAAACTCTACGAGCTGAGGTAATAGCCAGAAGGAAAGCTGTTTTCCAGGACAAATATTGCAAATCTGATGAGGCAGCTGGCTCAAAGGGAGGCAAGGTCAGTTTTTCCAGAATGAAATTGAGATCCCAAGCAGGTATTGGTTGTTTTCTTGGGGGTCTAAGATTCTTAGCCCCTCTGAGGAACTGTCTTAAGAGAGGGTGAGAGAATAAGGGAGGATCAGTGTTGTATTCTGCAGAAATGGCTGAGGCATGGATTTTGATGGAGGAGAAAGAAAGTCCACTGCTTAGCAGCTCAGCTAAATACTGTAGTGTTTGAGCTAAATTCAGTTTTCTGGGATCCTGGCCCTTTTTCTCATTCCAGACACAAAACCGTTTCCATTTTGCGGAGTAAGCTTTTCTAGTTGACTGCCTTCTGGCCTCCAAAATGACATCCTGCACCTCCTTGGAGAGTAGGGTCTGTTGTGATGCTAAGGAATCTTCCATGCGGCTAGATTGACTGTTTTTAGCTGGCTGCGAAGAGTTTTGAAGCTGTGCTGAGTCAGAAGAAGAGGCATTAGAGGCAGGTTCCATGGTGGGGAATGCGTCAGGCTCCTCAGGAGTGGGTACCAGTGTTGTCTTGGCCAGTCCGGAGCAATGAGAATCATCTTTGGTCTGTCTGCTCTGGTTTTCAATAGAACTTTAGGCAGCAGAGGAAGAGGTGGGAAGGCATAAACTGTCATTGATGTCCAACTGAAAGAGAGAGCGTCCACTCTCCAGGCCTTTGGATGGAAAATCCTTGAGCAGAATTTTGTCACTTGGTGATTTTTGTGGGAGGCAAAGTGATCTATGTCTGGCCTTCCCCATGCTTGGATTATTTCTGTAAAAACTTTTGGATGCAACTTCCATTCACGTGGATCTGTCATATTTCTGCTTAGGTTGTCTGCCAGCGTGTTTTCCTTGCCTGGCAAGTACTGTGCTTGTAGTTCGATGTGTAAGTCCATGGCCATGTTCCAAAGTGACATGGCCAGTCTGCATAGGGGGTATGAATGTGTTCCTCCCCATTTGTTTATGTACCACATAACCGTGGTGTTGTCCATTCTTATCAATAGTTGACCTGGTTGCAGAAGGTCCTTGAAAGCTATAATAGCATTTATTACTGCTAGCATTTCCTTTTGATTGATGTGAAGGTGCTTTTCTTTTTGGGACCATTTGCCCTGAATGCACCGATCTGTCATGTGCGCCCCCCAGGCGTAGTCCGAGGCGTCTGTTGTGATGACTTGATTTGCTTGAGGCTTGCTGAATGGAAGACCTGTGTTTGTTTGGCATGCTTGAGCCCACCACAGAAATTCCTTTTGCAGACATGGAATTAGTGGTATTATTGTTTCCAAACTGTGGCTGTGTTGAGACCATATGTTTTTCAGGTACCATTGAAGTTTCCTCATATGCAGCTTTGCACATGGGATTAGTAAGATGCAAGATGCCATGAATCCCAGAGCCTGCAGGATTTTCCTTGCAGTCAGCCTGGTGCAATTTGCTAGTGCTCTGAAGTATTGAGTTAGTTGCCCTTGTTTCTCTGGCGTGAGGTAGGCCATCTGGGTGTTTGCGTCCAAGTTGGCACCCAGGAAAATCATCTTCCGAGAGGGTATTAGCCTTGATTTCTTTTTGTTGACTGTGTATCCCAGAGAGCTCAACAACATTATTACACAAGCCAGATGTTTCAGAAGAATGTGCTTGCTGTCCGCTTGGATCAGGCAGTCGTCCAAATAAGGGTATATTTGTATCCGTTGAAGTCTGCAATAGGCAATTACTGATGCCAGGCATTTCATGAATACTCTGGGCGCAGTAGATAAGCCAAAGGGCAATGCAGAGAATTGATAATGTGTTGAACCTGCAAGAAATCTTCTGCAATTTTGTCTGATTGGGACATGCAGGTATGCCTCCTTGAGGTCCAGTGTTACCAGCCAAGACTCCTTGCCCAGCACGGGAAGAAGTTGCTGTAGAGTGGGCATCTTGAATTTTGGTACGAGTAGAAATGTGTTTAGGATGGACAGGTCCAAAATAGGTCTCCAATCTTTTCCCTTCCTTGGAACCAGGAATAGCCTGGAATAAAATCCTTGACCTTGTTCGTGCGTAGGTACCTCTTGAATAGCTTTCATGTCTATGAGATCTGTAATTTGCCTTTGTGCCTCTGCCCTTTGATTGTGTGGCAGGTTTGGCATGCCTCTCATTTTTGGAAGGGTGTGAAAATGGAATCTGTAGCCTCTGTTTATAATGTCCAGGATCCATTTGTCTTTTGTGACAGTATGCCAATTCTTTGAAAATAATGCCAGCTTTCCTCCTAAGGGGGCTGCCATTTGAGTCTTGCTTTGCATGCAAAGGGGAAAGTCATTGGGCTTGCTTTCTGAATGATTGTGAGTTATCCTCACCACCTCTTTGTGTAGCAGCTTGTCTGCCTCTAAACGATCCTTGGGATTGTCCTCTGCCCCTCGGGCGCCTGTATCTGCCTCTTTGGGGTCTGTCCGTGGCTGGAAAGGACCAATTTTTGGAAGGCCAATTTCTACTGAAACGTGGGGGTTGTACCTGTAGAAAATCTTTCACAGTTTGCATTGATTTAGCCTTTTCCTCCATTTTCCTTAATACCTCCTCAGCATTAGCACCAAATAATACATCCTTTTGAAGAGGGGCATCTAGTAATTTAGCTTTGACATGATCAGGCAAGGTTTGTTCCTTGAGCCAGGCATGTCTACGTATGACTGATCCTGTAACAGCAGCTCTACATGAGGCCTCTAGAGCATCAAAACCACATTGTAAGGTATGCTTACCCACTTGTTCTGCACTATGCATCAAATCCTGCAACTCCTTCAAGTCTGGTTGTTCAGGTTGTGACATTTTACTTTTCAATTGTGATAACAAAAACTGTTGGTATTTTAGCATATGGAACTGACAGTTTAAGGCCCTCATGGTTAAGGTAGCCAAGGTATATACCTTTTTTCCCCACCTTTCTAAGGATCAGGAATCTCTCTCAGAAGGTAAAGGATTTTTAGCAGTGGAGGCCTTAATTCCCTTGGGGCCCTGTGAGATGGTTTCTGGGTCAGCAGCATGGCTTTTGTATAGAAATTGGTGTGAGTCAGGAACCCTGTAGTACCTGTCAGGCTTAACTGGGGCTGGAGGCAGAGAGTCCAGGTTAAGGCAGGCTTCCGAGTAAACATCATCTAGGATGTCCAAGACAGGAGGTACAGCCAGAGGCCTGTGCTGAGGTAGTAAGAGAAATTCCCTAAGCCTTTTCTTGGAATCTGAATAATCTTGGCCTTCCCAGTGGAAGTGTTCCCTTAAAGTATGCAAAGTTTCCCCAAATGAGTAATCCTCTGGGGGGGATACAGAAGGAATGGACTCCTCCGCATCAGAGTCTTCAAAAGGGGAGTAAGAATGTTCCTGATCATCAGAGTGCTCTGAAATAATGGAGCCCTAATCAGAGGAGGGGGTTTCTTCCTCCACTCTGGGCCTTTTGTCCGGTGGGGGTTGAGAACCCCTGATAAGAGTAATTAAATCCTCAGCCATTTTAAGCATCTGCTTTTTAGGCATGGAGCCTGGAGATGGGCCCTGTGTAGCTTGTCTCAGAGTGCATGGCTGCTTTAGACTTAGTGAAAGCCTTGATGGAGAAAGAAAAGGAAGGTCTGAAGACACCTTGAGTGGAATTAGACCTGTCCACATTTTGAGGTTCAACGCCAAGAGTGGCTTCGGTATCGGTAGTCGGGGTGTGGGCCGAGGAGCCTGCGACCTCGGGCACAGGAGACACCGCCAATGAAGTGTTGTCGGTAGTCAGGGGCTGCGTAGGCACCTCGCTGAGAACCGGACCACGTGTAGCCGGCTTTGGCGTGGTGTCGGTAGAGGCCGCGGACCTAGTGTGTCGGTCCTTATCTTTGCGTTTTTTTAGACAAAACTGGAGTCGGAGTATCCGATGACATAATATAGTTAAATGTTTTTCCAAAATAATGCTGGGCGAACTCCGCCCGATGCTTAATGGTGCGTTTGTTGAATGTAGCACAAAAGCGATAGACAGACGTTGTGGTCTGGGCCTAAACAAGGTATACAGAGGGAATAGAAATCCTTATGCGGTATTTGCTTCCCACATGAAATACAATTATTAACTTTGTCTGACATCGGTCTGAGACAAGAAAAGTTTCCCCAACGGGATACTTAGCTTTCAAGAAGACTTTGGTTTCAAAATTTTCGTAATTTCAGGAGCTGACCGACCGGCACTTGCGAACTGCTTCTGCTTCGGGCACCACGCGGCAAGAAAGACTGAAGAAAATGGCGTTGGCTGGTTCTTTTATACCCCTGTCGCACTGACGTCAGGGAAGAAGCGACGACAACCGACGCCGGACCTAGACTTTGGAATTCGGCCGACTGAGGACCCGCCTGACGGCAGGAGAATCCATCTGTTATGACTGCAGCTGTATGCACGATGAACATCTGTTTGATGAGAGGGTGAGAAAAGAGAGGTGGCTCAGTATTATAATGAGCTGAGATGGCAGAGGCATGAATCTTAATGGATGAGAAGGCTAGGCCTCTGTAGAGCAGCTCTGCTAGGTAATCAAGGATTTGAGGTAAGGTGGGCAGAGCTGTGTCCTTTCCTTAACACTGACTCCAGAATAATATCTTTTACACTTTTCAGCACAGGAATTCCTAGTATACTAGGCCTTCTGGCCTCAAGGATGATGTCCAGCACCTGTTTGCTGAGGGATGCTGGTGGTGTATTCAGGAGATAAACCAGGCTGCAAGGTTTAGGGTTTGCAGCTGTGGATGCAAAATCTGTCCCTCCTGCTGAGACAGCAGGGAAGGTGTCTGATGTAGGTGCCAGGGTGGCACTGCTGTCAGACTGCATAGGAGTGGGTACCAGTGCTGGTGTGGCCAGTCTAGTGCAATAAGGATTGCCCTTGGCCTGTCCAGTTTGATTTTGAGTAGTATTTTTGAGAGGAGTAGCAGAGAAGGAAAGGAATAAATTGAGAGGTTTTCCCATGTAAAAGATACAGCATCCACCTTCCAGGCTCTGCTGTGACGGTTCCTGGTGCAAAATTTGCTCAACTGGTGGTTTTTGGTGGGAGGCAAAAAGGTGCACCTGCTGTGTTCCCAATCTCTGGGTTAGAAGTTTGAATGAGCTGGGTTCCAGTTTCCACTCACAAGGGTCCAGTAGACTGCTGCTTAAGTCGTCTGCCAGTGAATTTTGCTTGCCTGGCAAGAATTGAGCTTGTAAGTGCACTTGGTTGCTCAAGGCTGTGTTCCACAGGGCCATGGCTAACCTGCAGATTGGGTAAGAATGAGTTCCCCCCTGCTTGTTTATGTACCACATAACTGTGGTGTTGTCTGTCTTTATCAGGAGCTATCTTGGAAGGATAAGGTATTTGATGGCCGTCAAAGCATTCTGTACAGCTAGCATCTCTTTTTGATTGATGTGCAGTGGAATTTGTTCTGGGCTCCATTTGCCTTGAATGCATTTGCCTGCCATGTGAGCCCCCCATGCATAGTCTGATGCGTCTGTTGTCAGGGTTTGGGCAGCGAGGGGTTGAGTGAAAGGAAGTCCCTTGTTGTGGTTGCATGCCTCTGCCCAACGAAGGAACTCTGCCCCCAGACAAGTTTTCAAGGGGGATTAAACACTAACAAATACCTACAAATACTACAAATATGTATGAACACTAAATATTCTAACTAATAATATACAAAAAAGTTCTAAATATATATAAAAAAAAACCGACCTGAGCCAGTAAATGCAACCTTGTAGCAGAAGCGGCAAACGAGATCTGGGTATCTAGCGCCAGGCATCATGGGATATAATAGGGGGGGGGGCCTCGAGCCAGTAAGCAGCTCTCGAGCTTTTGAAGATGGTCGAGTCGGAGCCGAGGATCGGCTCCGAACCCAACCAGCAAGAATGAAGGCGAGATAGACAACTTAACAATCAGTGTTTCCAGGTCCTGAGAATGTTGACACCAGAGACTTTTTAAGTACCACTGAAGTTTCCTCATATGCGGTCTTGCATATGGAATTAGCAGAATGCATGAGGCCATGAACCCTAGGGCTTGCAGTATTGTCCTTGCCGATAGCTGGGTTTTGGTGGCCATTAGTTTGAAATAGTTTGTCAAATGGACCTGCTTTTCTGGAGTGAGGAATGCCATCTGGGAAGTTGTGTTCAAGCTTGCTCCCAGGAATACAATTTGTTGGCTGGGCACCAGTTGTGATTTCTTTTCGTTGATGGTGTATCTCAGTGAAGTTAGAAGTCTTTTTACAAAAGCCAGGTGCTGAAGTAGCAATTCCTGACTGTCCACCTGAATCAGACCATCGTCCAATTATGGGTAAAATTTGAATATTTCTCTGCCTGCAGTATGCAATAGCTGGAGCCAGGCACTTTGTGAATACTCTGGGCACAGTAGATAAGCCAAAGGGAAGTGCAGAGGAATGATCGTGCATAGAGCCTGCCCCGAAACATAGATATTTCCTGCAAAACTCCACATGAGGATGTGCAGATAAACTTCTTTTAAGTCTAGGGTGACTAACCAGGCATCCTTGGCTAGCATAGGAAGATGCTGTTGCAGTGTAAGCATTTTGAATTTTAGGACCACCAGAAAGGTGTTGAGAACTGATAGATCCAGGATAGGACACTGAGAGATCTCTTTTCTGGTCCCCCGGAACAGACTAGTGTATAAACCCTGTCCCCTTTGTTCTACTGGAAGAGGTTGAATAGCCCTGATATGGAGAAGGGAAAGTACTTGCTTTTGAGCCTCTGCCCACTGGTTTGGAGGAAGGTCTGGCAACCTGCTTGGGGGTGGCAGTGAGTGGAAGTAGAATTTGTATCCCTGGGATATAATGTTTAGAACCCATGGGTCCTGAGTAATGGACATCCAGTTTTTTTACATGAACGGCGAGTTTTCTTCCTAGGGGTGCAAGTACTTGGGCATGGCTGGGAAGGATAATTAGAAAGTCATTGTGAACTTTTTCCATAACGGGGTGGTTTACTACTCCCTGTTTTTGAGGTGGGAACACTCCATTGTTTAGATCTCTGCATACCCTGAGACTGTAATCTTGGTAGTCTGTTTCCCCTGGGTTTGGAGTGAGAAGGCCTGGGAGGGACCGGAAAGGACTAGAATTTTGAAGGCCAATACCTACTGAATCTAGGTGGCTGCACCTGTAAGAAATCTTTGACAGTTTGCATAGATTTAGCTTTTTCTTTCATCTTTTAAGAACTACTTCTGCTTTTGTGCCAAACAAATGATCCTGATTTAATGGAGCATCTAGTAATTTTGCTTTGACATGGTCTGGCAAGACTTGTTCCTTCAGCCAAGCATGCCTTCTCAGTACAGACCCAGTGACAGCATACCTGCAAGATGCTTCTAAGGCATCAAACCCACACTGCAAAGTAGGTTCACTAACTTGGTTTGCAGAATGCATTAACTCTTGTAAATCTTTATTTTCTGCACAATCTGGAAGTAACACCATTTTTTGTTTAATTAGCTCCATAATATGTTGCTGGTACTTCAACATGTGAAACTGGCAATTCAAAGTCCCGATGGCAAGTGTTGCAGAGGTATATATCTTCTTACCCCATTTGTCTAAAGCTCTGGAATCCCTGTCTGAAGCGGTAGGGTTTTTGGCTGTAGAAGCCTTAATGTCTTTAGGTCCCTGGGAAATGGTCTATGGATCCACAGCAGGATTGTTAAAGAGAAATTTGTGAGAGTCAGGTACTCTGTAGTACTGTCAGGTTTTCTAGGAGCTGGTGGTAAAGTGTCAGGAGTAAGACTGGATTCCATAAAGACATCATCTACAATATCTAGGACAGGGGGTATAGCTACAGGCCTGTGCTGAGGCAAACCTAATAATTCCCTGAGTCTCTTTTTGGACTGAGGAAAGTCCTGGCATTCCCAGTGGAAATGCTCTCTTAAGTTATACAAGATTTTGCCAAAAGAAAAATCCTCTGGATGGGGAGGCATAGGGAATGTATTCCTCTGCATATGAATCCTCATAGGTAGATAAGGGTATGTCCTGGTAATCAGAAGGGCCAGAGTCATCGGACTCCTGGTCTGTAGAATCAGAAGGAAATTAAATTCTTTGTCTTCTAGCAGAGGAAGGCTGGCTTCCCCTAATTAGAGTAATAAGGTCTTTTTGTTTTTGTGGCATGGGAGCTTGAGCATGTGCTTTGGACGTCGGTTTTCTAGGCGTAGTGCGAACTCTGGACCTGAGAAACTCGGCAGATTTAGTTAAAAATGAAGATGTCGGCTTAATACAAAAATCGGTAGGTCAGAATACACCCTCAGAAGCCGGTGCCTGCACAGTGGCGCCAGACCCATTCCAAGGTAGAGACATCAGCAGTTTCCATAGTCGAAGAAGCATCTTGCGGCATACCGGAGTCCGAATGGGTCTCAGCAGAGGCCTGCGAATCTGTAGAAGTGGGCATCAGGGGCTGCAAAGGCACCTCACTGAGTAACGGCAGACTGGCGACTAGTTTACCGGAAGTGTCACCAGCAGTTTTTGACCTATGCGGTCTGTCTCTGTCTTTGCGCTTTTTCGGAAGCTCGGTAATTGGATGACTTACCGAAGCCATTTCGGAAAATGGAGAACGAGAGCAAAAGAATTTAGCTACAAAAATAGCCCAACGATGAATGGTTCGGGCATTAAATAAGGCACAAAACCGACAGCAAGGGACGTCATAGTCTGGATCTAAACAGGTGATGCAGTAAAAATAAAAATCTCTGTGAGGTATTTGCTTTCCACAGGCAAGACAACTGTTAACTTTTTCTGACATCGGTTAGAGTAAAAAAAAAGAATCCTCAACTGGGTACTTAGCTTTAGAAGACTTCAGGTTTGAAACTCGAAAATGAAAATTTCAGGTAGCGGCCGACCAGCACTTGCAAACTGCTTCTGCTTCGGGCTCCTTCTCGGCAAGAAAGACTGATGTAATGCCATTGGCTGCATGTTTTACACCCCTGACGACCTGATGTCATGGAAGAGGCGACAGCATCCGACACAGAAATCCCAAGACTCTGGTATTTGAGCCTACTGAAGGCTACCTGCAAGCAGATAACCCAAGTGTGAGGACTGCAACAGTGAAACATGAAGAACATGAACAATTTATCGTTTGAGTACCACTCTGATGTTAAACTGGGATGAAAAATAAAACAGATGGCCAGAGGCATACATTATACTGTGGAGGGTCTGGGAGAAGAAATCAAAGCACTTGGATAAAATCCATGAAGAGAAAAGGACTTCACATAGAAGGAATTAACAGTCAAAAACTCAACAGGAGAACCAAGTACTGTTATATGGCAACACTACTCAGTGCAGCACCCTGACAGTGATCAGTTATTACTACACACATCCTGCCCAGACCACCAAAGACAGATACTCACTGAGTGCAATGCTGATGCCTGGCTGTTACAGAAAGCAAAACAAGTTACGCACACTACTACAAAGCCAGAATAATAGATACTTACTTTAAACAAATGGCAAGAATATCAGTCAATTTTATCCAGAGACAACCCCCTACATTCAAAGCAAAATTTATTGAATGAATATACCTCAGATATCAGCAACAATTGGACAAAGTGATTTTACCCCCTCCCACACACAACAGATGTGACCCATCAATTACCTCCACAGTGATCCATCAATTACCTCCACATTGATCCCTTCATTAGTTTGTCCATGTATGCAAAAGCACTTCAATGACATCAAAATGAAACACTTCATAGGCTTGTAGGTGTGTACTAGGCTAACACCCACTAAGGTCCTTATAGGCCTGGCTGTGCAACCAAAATGTGCCCCACAAATTTGATTTACACAGGTGGTGATTTACTGACTGCCTCTGTCCATCAGAGACCTAAGAGCCAGACCAGGGATGAATTTCCAGTTAACCATCCACTGGTCCAAGTTGCTCTTAGCAAGGGATAGGGAGGAACTCTGTTTCACATAGATGGAGAGCCTGCTCCAGAGAATGGGAATTCTCTGTGAAACATATCGGTTTCTTCAACATGTCCTATTTATGTTGCAAGCAAAAGCAAAATTTAGATATTTTAATATAGTAGTTCTGATGCAGTTTTAGTGGATGTGCAAATGATTCATCAAAACAGGATCCAGGGATGCCCTGTATGCCAGGCAAAGATCACCTCTCCAACGTCTACGATACCGAATAAAGTGATAGGATTTTGAGTTAATCAGTGTAGGACATTGTGCTTACTCTCTGTATTCTTTTGGTGCGGAACTTTTGTGGATGTTTCATTTGCTACATGTCTCTGGTAAGGTACATACCAACAAAGGGAATATATTCTACGATGGGTCTGATGAGGGCCGAGTACAGTGGTACTATGACCTCTCTGGACCTAGAAGCCATGCCTTTGCTTACAAGCAGAGCAACACAGAAGGATTTTCTTACTACCTCTGACACATGCTGGTTGAAGGCTAAGTTACTATCTACATGAGTTCCCAGATCCCTGACTAGTGAATCAACTTTTATGGGTGTTTTATTGAAGACAAAGTTATCTGGGGTGGTAGACTTACCAAAAGCTACTACAATGTATAATGTAATGACCAAAATGGATAATGAAAAAATGAGAAAAATTTGGAGCTTTACTTTCAACATTCAGTTTTTCAGGCCTTGTAAATATTGGACATAGTTAATTTATTTGTTTTTCATAAGAATTTGTTGCATTACTTACAATTATGCTATATTTTATTTGATTTATGTTACATATTTTTTGAAAACAAATTAAAGAAAAGGTACTATAATTCTTCATTTCTTTGAGTTTTAAGCCATGACTTTGGTATCAAGCATTTGTATTAGACCTTCCTAAAGGGTGCACTCACCTTGAGGGGATTCAATGACTGTTCCAAATTAACGATCATCTGCAAACTTGGTCAGCCGAAGGCTTTTGACGTCAGCTTTGACATCTGAGAAGTAGATGCTAAACAGGAGTGAGCTCAGCACAAAGCCCTGGGGGACTCCATTGGTGATAGGCCTCTTTGTGGAGGTAATTCTCACCGATTCTAACCTCCTGGGTCCCATCAGTGAGCCAAGCTAGCTATCTAGCATGTTATAAAGGGGTTTATACCTAGTTCCATAAGTTTGTGGACAATGCCTGAATGGGTTATTGTATCAAATGCTTTAGCCAGATCTAGGTAGGCAGTATGTAATTTTCCCTTCATTCATTGTTTTAGTGACCCTTTCAAAGAAGTCCACCAGATTTGGTAAGCATGACCTTCCTTTAACAATGCAAACTGGGATGATCCTATGACTGGAGGTTTTCTATGCCCTTGTTGATAACTTTCATGACAATTCTTTCCATGGCTTTGCAAATGAGACTAGTCAGACTAATGGATCTTCAATTTCTGGGATCTGTTGAATGTCCATGTTATGAAGGGGGATGACCGCTGCAGTCCTTTCATGTGGCACAAAGCCTGTTTGAAGACCACAGTTAAATAATGACTCCAGGAGTCCTGATATGTTACATTTTAGACAATTCAGGACGCATTCTATTATATCGGTGGCCCACTGAGGCCTTGTTCTTGGCTTTAGTGAGAGCAGCCAGTACATGCTCATTAGTTATAGCTGCAGGGTGATGTTTGAAGGTATTTTTGAGGGAATGGTTGGTGGTGAGAGGGGGCTGTCTGGTAACAGGTTTGCTACTTAGCCAGGTTCAGCGAATTTGGCACCATTAATCACTAGTTCAGCACCACTGCTGTGTACTGATTGAGGTTTCTGACATAACTATAGAAGGCCTTGTAGTTATCTTTCAGATGGGAAGCTATCTTAACCTCAAAGCTGGCATTGCTTCACCTAAGTAGCCCTCTTACTTGCATATTTACTTTGATAAGCAAGCTTTGATTTGTATGAAAATTACCCTTCCTGACTTTCTCTATTAATTTTGTTCCTTTTGTTGCATATCCTGTTTAATTTGGGATGCCACCAAGGTGATTTGTTTCTAGGACTAGTCATGGGCTTACTTCTACTAAGTACAGTAGCCTCTATGAAGCCACTGACATGGTTGTACAGAGTCTGAGAGAAATTCAGCATAAGCAGCTGTGTTCTCTGGGTTTGGAAGGACATTCCGTTTTGACAATCCATCACTTAAAAGGTAATTTGCCTTGGAATAATTCCCAACTCATAGGTTCATAGGTGTATACTAGGCTAATGGCCCTGGAGCCTTTACAAGAGTACCTGGCATCGTGCTACCCGACCTTAGTTCCCAGTGCCTTTGTCAAGTAGAGCCACTGGAGTGATCCCTGGGGCGAATTTTCTATTTCCTATCCACTCATCAAGATTTCTCTTGAAGAGGGCCAGTGAGGTGCTCCGCTTGACATGTATGGGAAGTCTATTCCATAGCATGGGCAGTCTGTGGGTTATGAACCTGTCCCTCCAGCTTGTTCTGTTGTTTGTGGTAATGAGGTTGAGGTCTCTGGAGCATGTAGTGTGGAGGGATTGGGATTTCTTTAGATGTAGCATTTCTAACAGAGCTGGGTCAGACATGGCTTTGTGAGTCAAGCAGAGATCGCCTCTAAGTAGGCGATATGAGACGGAGAATAGTTGGGAGTTTTTTTAGTCTGTCCATACAGGACACGTGTTTAAGGCTTAAGATCCTCTTTATGAGGTATTTCTGCGGCCTCTCCAGTTGTTGTAGGTGTCTAGTGAGGTACATGCCAAATGGGGCATTATACTTGATGATTGGCCTAATGAGGGAAGAGTAGAGGGAGACAATGACCTCTTTCTTTCTGGATGCAAAACCCTTAGTAATAAGATGTGCCACACAGGACTTTCTGACCACAGTGACAATGTGGTGGTCAAAAGAGAGGTTGCTGTCAACCTGTGTTCCCAGATCTCTTATGATGCCTTCTGTGTTCAGTGGACTACCATTGAAGTGGTAATTCATGGGAACTGTTTTTTTCCAAAAGGTGATGACGACACATTTTTTGGCATTGAGCTTAAGGCCATGGTTCTGACACCAGTCATTGGTCTCAGTGAGGCCTTTCTGTAGGATGTCAACATCACTTGGGGAGTTAATTATGGCTCCCAACTTGCAATCATCTGCAAACTTTGTCAGCCAGAGTCCCTTCATGCTGGCCTGGACTTCAGAGAAGTAGATACCAAACAGGAGAAGACCCAGGACCGAACCCTGTGGGACTCCACTCATGACTCGTCAACAGTCTGAATTGGAGTCAGCTACTTTTACACTGTGGGTTCTATCTGTGAGCCAATTTGCAACCCACCTAGTGACATAGGGGTTGATGCCTAGCTTAGTGAGTTTTTCTATGATTCCTGAGTGGGGAATAGTATCAAAGGCCTTGGCCAGATCAAGGTAGGCTGTATGAATCACCTTGTCTTCATCCACAGCTCTGGTGACCGACTCAAAGAAGTCGACCAGGTTGAGCAGGCATGATTTACCCGTCACAAAACCAAACTGTGTGGGATCCAGACTTTGGAGGTTCCCTATAACTTTGTTTATTAGGTTCATGATGCATTCCATAGCTTTCATATCAGACTTGCCAGGCTAATGGGACGATAGTTCCCAGGGTCTGTAGTCACTCCTCCTTTGTGGAGAGGGATGACTGTAGCAGTGTGCCATTCGTTAGGGACAAAGCCTGAGATAAGGCTGTGATTGAACAGGGCACACAGGTGAGTTGCCAGTTCACTCTGCAGTTCATGTAGAACACATCCAGGGATATTGGCAGGTCACACAGAAGCTGTATTCTTGGCCTTGGACAGTTCTGTTTTAACCTGTGCAGCAGTAATACTGGGTGCCTGGCAATCTACTGATATTGTGATTGGTCCTTTGGTGGGGGAGACAGGGATAAAGTTGGCACTGAATCTGTCGGCCAGTATATTGGCAATATCTGTTGGCTCTGTATATCAGGTGCCATTGTGCAACAGCTCCGAGCAAATGTGGGTATTGCCGTGGAGATTCTTTACATAACTATAGAAGGCCTTGTAGGCGAGGAATAACAGAAAAAACAGTCTTCTCTTAACTGTTAATAAAGAAGATTAAGGTCCCAGAACAAACTTAAAAAAGCAAACAGATGGAACAGAGCAAAGTATTATTGCCACATCACACAGATCATTAACAGCAACTCAAATATTTAAGCAGGATTGAAATAATTAAATGAAAAAGCTAGATACTCACAGTTCAACACCTCTCCAAGTCTTGGATAAGACCCCCAATAACCCTTCAGCAGTTCCTCCAGGTATGCATAAACACTTCACTGACATCAAAATGAAACATTACTCCCAACTATCCCTTCATTAGTTTGTCCATGCACAAGCACTTCGCTGACAGAACAATGAAACATGTCCCCCAATGATCCCTTCAGTAGTTTCACCAAGCATGCACAAGCACCAAAATGAACCCCCCCCCCCCAACAATCCTCTTTAGTAGTTTGTCCATGTATGTACATGCACCGAAATACAACAATTCCTCCAGAGATCCCTTCAATAGTATGTCCATGTCTACACAAGCACCAAAATAAAACATTTCCCCAAGTAACCCCTTCAGTAGTATACCCATGTATGTACAAGCACGTCATTGACACCAAAATGAAACATGTTCCCCAGCATTTCCCTCAAGTACTTTGTCTATGTATGCACAAGCACCAAAATAAAAAAGTTATGTTCTTACCATAATGTTCCATCTGTGTTGTTGATCTTCATCTGTTCTTGGCAGTTGGTAACAATTCCAGTCCTCTGAACTGGTTCGGCCATTACACAGTTCGTGCCAGCCACAAATCTCTCAAGCGAAGAGTATATCCAGAATGCCCCTCCCTGAACTACCTCAGATCAAGTTTGCAGACTCATAGAAAGGCAGAAGAAACTTAACCAAACTGAAGAAGTCATGTCCAAGGTGTGTCCTAACCAGCACCCAGGACCAAGATTCACTCCTGCAGGAACTCATAGTTTCATAGTTTAGTACTAGGCTATCTGCCCTGGGGCATTTGTAAGCCTAGCCATAGTGATGTGGCTTTCGCCACCCCATAAAATGGTACAAAATGCACAGAATAGATTTAGAACACTGCGCTTCTGTCTAGTAGTGACACAGTGAAGGTCCCCTTATATAATAGAATTAGTTTACCGTGCCCCTGTCTAGTAGTGACACAGATGTGACCCCTGGGGTAAACTTATGATCTCCCATCCACTCATCAAGATTTCTCTTGAAGAGAGTCAGTGAGGGGCTCTGCCTAACATGAACTGGGATCTTGTTCCAGAGCATGGGAAGCCGCTGGGTTATGAATCTATCCCTCCAGCATATTCTATTCATACTTGTGCCGAGGTTTAAGTCTTTAGCTCTCGTGGTTCTGATGGATTTGAATTTTTTGAGGTGGAGCATGTCCATCAGTTCCTGATTGGACATGGCCTTGTACGTCAGGCAGAGATCACCTCTGAGCAGGCGGTATGCTACTGAATAGAGCTGGAGTTTCTTTAGTCTGGCAGAATAAGACATATGTTGGAGACCCTTGATCCTCTTGGTGAGGTACTTTTGTGGTCTTTCCAGCTGTTGCAAATGCCGTGTGAGGTACATACCAAATGGGGCATTGTACTCAATCATGGCAGTAGTAGCCTTAATGCCTTTTGGTCCTTGGGAAATGGTCTCTGGATCTGCAGTAGGATTCTTGAAAAGGAATTTGTGAGAGTCAGGTATTCTGTAGTACCTGTCAGGTTTCCTGGGAGCTGGAGGCAAAGTGTCTGGGGTAAGGTTGAATTCCAAGAAAACATCATCTACAATCTTCAAAACAGGAGGGATAGCTAGAGGCCTGTGTTGAGGCAGGTTTAAAAAATTGCCTAAGTCTCTTTTTGGATTGAGAATAGTCCTGGTTTCCCAGCAGAAATACTCCTTAAGGGTATTCAAGGTTTCACCAAAAGAAAAATCTTCTGGAGGGGAAACAGAGGGAATGGAATCCTCTGCATCAGAATCCTCATAAGTAGATAAGGGTAAATCCTGGTAGTCAGAAGGAACAGAGATCTCAGATTCCTGATCAGAAGAATCAGAAAGAAAATCAGTTCTAGGTCTCTTAGAGGGGGAAGGCTGGCTTCTCTTAATTAAGGTAATAAGGTCTTCCAGCCATTCTAATCACTTGTTTTTGAGGCATATGGGCCTGAGAATGCACTTTGGTCGTCGGTTTTCTATGCTTAGTGCGAGCTTTAGGCCTGAGGAATTCTGTATTTTTAGTTTGAAACGACGTTGTTGGTTTGATCTGAAAATCGGTAGGCCTGAATACACCCTCAGAAGCCGGTGCCTGCACAATGGCTCCGGACCCATCCAAGGTAGAGACATCCGCAGGTTCCATACTCGAAGAAGCATCTCACGGCATACTGGTCAAATGGGTCTCAGCAGAGGCCTGCGAATCTGTAGTAGCGGGTATCAGGGGCTGCGAAAATGCCACACTGAGTACCGGCGGACTGGCGACTAGCTTACTGGAAGCGTCGTCGGCAGTTTTGGACCTATGCGGTCTGTCTCTATCCTTACATTTTTTCGGGAGATCGGTAGACGGCTGGCTTAAGGAAGCCATTTCAGAGTACGGAGATCGAGAACAAAAGTATTTAGCTACAGAAATAGTCTGACGACGAATAGTTCAGGTGTTGAACAAGGCACAAAACTGACAGTGAGGGACGTTGTGGTCAGGGCCTAAACAGGTGACACAGTAAGAATGAAAATCTCTATGAGGTATTTGCTTTCCACAGGCAAGACAATTGTTAATTTTTCCTGACATTGGTTAGAGCAAGAAAAAAGGATCCGCAATGGGGTACTTATCTTTTTGAAGACTTCAGGTCTGAAACTCTAAAACGAAAATTTCAGGAGTCAGCCGACCGGCACTTGCAAACTGGTTCTGCTTCGGGCACCACACGGCAAGAAAGACTGATGTAATGGCATTGGGTGCTTGTTTTATACTCCTGATGACCTAACTTCATGGAAGAAGCGACGGCATCCGACGCACAAATCTGAAGACTCTGGTATTCAGGCCGGCTGAGGGCTACCTGCAGGTAATTAACCCAAATGTGATGACTGCAACAGTGAAACATGAAGAACATCAGGAGGTTGTCCAAGTAGGGAAAGATCCCCCATAGCCTTCAAAAAGCAATCACAGGACTGAAGTATTTGGTAAATACCCCTGGGACAGTAGAAAGATCAAGGGGCAAAGCAGAGAACTAAAAATGCCAGGAAGCAACAGAGAAATGTAAACATTTCCTGAAAGGGGGATGAATCAGGATATAAACTAAGCATCCTTGAGATCCAGAGACACCAGATAAGCCTGAGGATGCAGAAGAGGGAAAGTACAGTTTTGTACCTACCATAAATGTAGATGTTCGAGTGCTAATACAGCTGCAGTCATAACAGATGGGGTCTCCTGCCGTCAGGCGGGTCCTCGGTTGGCCGAATTCCAAAGTCTAGGTCCGGCGTCAGTTGTAGTCGCTTCTTCCCTGACGTCAGTGTGACAGGGGTATAAAAGAACCAGCCAAAGCCATTTTCTTCAGTTTTTCTTGCCCCAGATGTCAGGTGCCCCCAGAAGGAAGGCAAAACATAAATTTATGTAGTAAAGCAAATGCAATATAATCAAAAAACAATAGTTGCAAGCAAATACACCATAAAAGAATATCCCAATGAGGTTGTATGAGGAGGTGTTAGCCATAAGGCCTGTCCCAAGTGGGGAAGGAGGGAGGGAAACCTGGACTGCAGCTGTATTAGCACTTGAACATCTACATTTATGGTAGGTACAAAACTGTACTATGTTCATCGTGCATACAGCTGCAGTCATAACAGATGGGTAGAATCCCAAAGCTAATAAAGGGGTGGTAGGCACTAAGTGGAACTAGGTGGAGCCAGGATGCCCTGCAAGACTGCAGTGGCACAGCCCGCTCTAGTTTTGGAGTATAATGGTAGGTGATAGTGCTTGGAGAAAGTATGTACAGAACTCCAAGTGGCTGCTTCCAAAATATCTTTGGTAGGAACCCCCCCTGAGGAAGGCAGCAGAGGTGGCTGTGGCCCTTGTGGAGTGAGATCTGATGCCTGTAGGTACAGTTTTACCATGAAAAGAGTAACAAAAGCATATGCAGTGGGCTATCCATTTTGAGATTGTCTGTTTGGAAATAGGCTTCCCTTGAGCACCTGTAGCATAGGACACAAAGAGTTGCTCTGACTTTCTGAAAGGCTTTGTTCTGTCCAAATAATAACGGAGCTGTCTGTGAATGTCCAAGGAATGTAGTAGCCTCTCCCCTTTGTTTTGTGGATTAGGGTAAAACGTAGGTAAGTGGATAGCCTGATTCAAGGCTACCCTGGATATCTTTGGCATAAATGAAGGATTGGTTCGTAAGGAAACTCTGTCCTGATGGAAAATGATCAAAGGCTGCACAGCCATGAGGGCTTGTAGTTCCAAAACCCTGCGTGCTGAGGTGATAGCTAGAAGGAAGGCTGTTTTCCATGACAAATATTGCAGATCTGTTGAAGCAGCTGGCTCAAAAGGAGGCAGGGTTAGTTTTTCTAGAATGAAATTGAGGTCCCAAGCCGGTACTGGTTGCTTCCTTGGGGGTGTTATATTCTTAGCCCCTCTGAGGAACTGTCTTAAGAGAGGGTGAGAGAATAAAGGAGGATCAGTGTTGTACTCTGCAGAAATGGCTGAGGCATGGATTTTGATGGAGGAGAATGAAAGTCCACTGCTTAGCAGCTCGGCTAGGTACTGTAGTATTTGAGGTAAATTCAGTATTCCAGGATTCTGACCCTTTTTCTGATTCCAGACACAAAACCGTTTCCATTTTGCGGAGTAGGCTTTTCTAGTAGATGGCCTTCTGGCCTCCAAAATGACATCCTGCACCTCCTTGGAGAGTAGGGTCTGCTGTGAATTTAAGGAATTCTCCATGCGGCTAGATTGAGTGTTTTCAGCTGACTGTGAAGAGTTTTGAAGTTGTGCTGAGTCAGTAGAAGAGGCATTAGAGGTAGGATCCATGGTGGGGAATGCGTCAGGCTCCTCAGGAGTGGGTACCAGTGTTGTCTTGGCCAGTCTGGAACAATGAGAATCATCTTTGGTCTGGCTGCTCTGGCTTTTAATAGAACTTTGGCCAGCAGTGGAAGAGGTGGAAAGGCATAAACCGTCATTGTTGTCCAACTGAAAGAGAATGCGTCCACTTTCCAGGCCTGTGGATGAAAGGTCCTTGAGCAGAATTTTGTCAATTGGTAATTTCTGTGGGTGGCAAAGAGATCTATGTCTGGCCTTCCCCATGCTTGAATTATCATTGTAAAAACTTGAGGATGCAACTTCCATTCATGTGGATCTGTCATATTTCTGCTCAGGTTGTCTGCCAGTGTGTTTTCCTTCCCTGGCTGGAATTGTGCTTGAAGTTGGATTTGCAATTCCAGAGCCGTGTTCCAAAGGGACATGGCTAGTCTGCACAGGGGATATGAATGAGTTCCTCCCTGTTTGTTCATGTACCACATCACTGTGGTGTTGTCTGTTCTTATCAATAGCTGCCCTGGATGCAGTAGGTCTTTGAAAGCCATAATAGCATTTATTACTGCTAGCATTTCCTTTTCATTGATGTGTAGGTGCTTTTCTTTTTGTGACCATTTGCCCTGAATGCACCGATCTGTCATGTGCGCCCCCCAGGCATAGTCCGAGGCGTCTGTTGTGATGACTTGATTTGTTTGAGGCTTGCAGAATGGGAGACCTATGTTTCTTTGGCATGCTTGAGCCCACCACAGAAATTCCTTTTGAAGACATGGAATCAGTGGTATGATTGTTTCCAAACTGTGGCTGTGTTGAGACCATAAGTTTTTTAGGTACCATTGAAGTTTCCTCATATGCAGCTTTGCACATGGGATTAGCAGGATGCAAGATGCCATGAATCCCAGAGCCTGCAGGATTTTCCTTGCAGTCAGCCTGGTGAAGGTTGCCAGTTTTCTGAAGTATTGAGTTAATTGCCCTTGTTTCTCTGGCGTGAGGTAGGCCATCTGAGTGTTTGTATCCAAGCTGGCACCCAGGAAAATTATTGTTTGAGAGGGTATTAGTCTTGACTTCTTTTTGTTGACTGTGTATCCCAGAGATTTCAACAACATTATTACAAATGCCAGGTGTTTCAGAAGAGTGTGTTTGCTGTCCGCTTGGATCAGGCAGTCATCCAGATATGGGTATATTTGTATCCCTTGAAGTCTGCAGAAGGCAATTACTGATGCCAGGCATTTCATGAACACTCTGGGCGCAGTAGATAAGCCAAACGGCAATGCAGAGAATTGATAATGGGATGAACCTGCAAGAAATCTGAGGTATCTTCTGCAATCTTGTCTGATTGGGACATGCAGGTATGCCTCCTTGAGGTCCAATGTCACCAGCCAAGACTCCTTGCCCAGCATGGGAAGAAGCTGCTGTAATGTGAGCATCTTGAACTTTGGTACGAGTAAATATGTGTTTAGGATGGATAGGTCCAAAATAGGTCTCCAATCTTTGCCCTTCCTTGGGACCAGGAATAGTCTGGAATAAAAACCTTGACCCTGTTCTTGTGCAGGTACCTCTTGAATAGCTTTCATGTCCATGAGATCTGAAATTTGTTTTTGGCATGCCTCTCATTTTTGGAAGGGTGTGAAAGTGGAATCTGTAGCCTCTGCCTATAATGTCCAGGATCCATTTGTCTTTTGTGACAATATGCCAATTTTTTGAAAATAATGCCAGTTTTCCACCTAAAGGTGCTGCCATTTGAGCCTTGCTTGGCATGCAAAGGGGGAAGTCATTGGGTCTGCTTTCTGAGTGGCTGTGAACTATCCTCACCCCCTCTTGGTGTAGGTGTTTGCCATTGTCTGCCTCTAAATGATCCTTGAGATTGCCCTCTACCTCTCGGGCGCCTGTATCTACCTCTTTGAGGTCTGTCTGTGGCTGGAAAGGACCAATTTTTTGAAGGACAATTTCTACTGAAACGTGGCAGTTGTACCTGTAGGAAATCTTTCACTGTTTGCATCGATTTTGCCTTTTCCTCACTGTTTGCATTGATTTTGCCTTTTCCTCCATTTTCTTTAATACCTCCTCAGCTTTAACACCAAACAATACATCTTTTTGAAGAGGTGCATCTAGTAATTTAGCTTTGACATGGTCTGGTAAGGTTTGCTCTTTGAGCCAAGCATGTCTACATATGACTAATCCTGTAACAGCAGCTCTACAAGAGGCCTCTAAAGCATCAAAACCACATTGCAAGGTATGTTTACCCACTTGCTCTGCACTATGCAACAAATCCTGCAACTCCTTCAAGTCTGGTTGTTCAGGTTGTGACATTTTGCTTTTCAACTGAGATAACAAAAACTGTTGATACTTTAACATATGGAACTGACAGTTTAATGCCCTCATGGTTAAAGTGGCCGAGGTGTATACCTTTTCCCCCACCTTTCTAAAGCTCTGGAATCTCTCTCTGAAGGTAATGGATTTTTGGCAGTGGAGGCCTTATTTCCCTTGGGACCCTGTGAAATAGTTTCTGGGTCAGCCGCATGGCTTTTGTATAGGAATTGGTGTGAATCAGGCACCCGGTAATACCTGTCAGGCTTGACTGGAGCTGGAGGTAAAGAATCTGGGTTAAGGCTGGCCTCTGAATACACATCATCTAATATGTCAAAGACAGAAGGTATAGCCAGAGGCCTGTGCTGAGGGAGCAAGAGGACATCCCTAAGCCTTTTCTTGGAGTCTGAGTACTCTTGGCCTTCCCAGTGGAAGTGCTCCCTCAAGGTATGCAAGGTTTCCCCAAAAGAGTAATCCTCGGTGGGGGAGACAGAGGGAATGGACTCCTCTGCATCAGAATCTTCGAAAGGGGAGTAAGAATGTTCCTGGTCCTCGGAATGCTCTGAAGTAATGGAGGCCTGGTCCGAGGAAAGGTATTCTTCCTCCACTCTGGGCCTTTTGTCCGGGGGGGGGGGGTGAGAACCCCTGATTAAGAGTAATCAAATCCTCAGCCATTTTGAGCATCTGCTTTTTAGGCATGGGGCCTTGAGAGGGGCCCTGTGGAGCTTGTCTTTTAGAATGCATGGCTGCTTTACATTTAGTGTAAGCCTTAATGGAAAAAGAAGAAGGCCTGAAGACACCTTGAGAGGTGGCAGGCCTGTCTGAACTCTGAGTTTTCCCGCCAAGAGTGACTTCGGTATCTGTAGTCGGGGTGTGGGCCGAAGAGCCTGCGACCTCGGGCACAGAAGACACCGCTAATGAAGTGTCATCGGTAGTCAGGGACTGCGTAGGCGCCTCACTGAGAACCGGAGCACATGTAGTCGGCTTTAGCATGGTATCGGTAGAAGTTGCAGACCTCATATGTCGGTCCTTATCTTTACGTCGTTTACTCAAAATTGGAGTCGGAGTATCCGACGACATATTGTAGTTAAACTTTTGCCAAAATAGTGTTGGGCGAACTTTGCCCGACGCTTAATAGTGCGTCTGTTGAACGTAGCACAAAAACGACAGGCCGAGACGTCGTGGTCTGGGCCTAAGCAAGGTACACAGAGGGAATGGAAATCCTTATGCGGTATTTGCTTCCCACATGAAATGTAATTATTAACTTTGTCTGACATCGGTCTGAGGCAAGAAAAGTTTCCCCAACGGGGTACTTAGCTTTCTAGAAGTCTTCGAAAAATATTTGTAATCTCAGGAGCTGGCCGACCGGCACTTGTGAACTGCTTCTGCTTCGGGCACCGCACGGCAAGAAAGACTGGAGAAAATGGCATTGGCTGGTTCTTTTATACCCCTGTTGCACTGACGTCAGGGAAGAAGTGACGACAACCGACACCGGACCTAGACTTTGGAATTCGGCCGACCGAGGACCCGCCTGACGGCAGGAGAACCCATCTGTTATGACTGCAGCTCTATGCACGATGAACATCAGAGTCTGAAGGGGCAACATTGAAAGAGGAGACCTTCAGAAAAGTGTTTAGATGAGAAAGGTCTACAACAGGTCTCCAAGTACCCCCTTTCCTGGGTACCATAAACATTGTGGACTAAAACCCTTCCCCTCTGGGAAATTGGAACTTCCTGAATAGCTCCCTGGGCCAAGAGAGCCTGAAGCACCCCTGGAAAGAAAGACAATTGTTCTTGAGGGGGCTGAGAAATGCCCAAAAAATGGGGAAGAGATTTCCAGCTCACGAAATACCCTAGGAGGACAATGGACAGAACCAAGGAATCCTGAGTATTTTTTAACCAAACAGGAAAAGAAAGGGAGAGACAAAGAGAAAGAGGACTGTAGCTGAGAAGAACAGGATAGTCAAACAGCACCTGGTTTGTCAGGAAAAAGTACAGTTGTGTACACGTACCTTAAATGTAGATGTTCGAGTGTATTCACTGTTGCAGTCATTACATTTGGGCAATCTGCTGGCAGGTTGCCCTCAGTCGGCCTGATTAACAAAGTCTTGGGTCCTGCGTCGGATGCTGTCCCTTCTTCCATGACGTCAGCTCGTAAGGGGTATAAAACATGCAGCCGATGTCATTACATCAGTTTTTCTTGCCCGAGATGTCAGGTGCCCCCAAATGGGGAGCAAATAAAATTAAAAACACAAAAAATATACCTCCAATCCCAAAAGCAAATACACCAAAAGGGCTTTTAAGCATAGTGAAAGAAAGTAGAGGTATGGCCAGAGAAAAATAGGGGGCTGGAGGGAGGGTAACCAGGACTGCAACAGTGAATACACTCGAACATCCACATTTATGGTAAGTGCACACAACTGTACTATGTTCTTCGCGTTTCACTGTTGCAGTCATTACATTTGGGTAGAATCCCACAGCTATGGTTGGGTGGAAGGAATTATACAGGATTAGGACCAGCTATAAGCCCCTGCAGGACAGCAGTGGCAAAGCCAGCTCTGGATTTAGAAAAAAGTTTGGTGAATGTATGAACTGAGCTCCAGGTAGCAGCTTCTAGAATGTCCTTGGTAGGGACACCTCTGAGAAAGGCTGTTGAAGTATATGCATCCCTGGTGGAATGGGATCTGATCCCCTGGGGGATAGTTTTTTCATGGTGCATACAGCAGAAACAAATACAATGGCTTATCCATTTGGAAATGGTTTGCTTTGAAATAGTCTTTCCCCTCTACCCCTGCAGCAAATGCCACCAGCAGCTGCTCAGATTTTCTTTGAGATTTTGTCCTGTTTAAGTAAAATCTAAGTTGTCTGTGTACATCCAATGAATGCAGAATCCGCTCCCCCTTGTTCTGTGGATTGGGAAACAAAGTTGGCAAATGAATGGTCTGATTAAGAGCCACACTGGATACCACCTTAGGCATGAAGGATTGGATTGGTTCTGAGAGATACCCTGTCCGCATGAAAAATGATGAAAGGCTCCACTGCCATAAGAGCCTGTAATTCGGAAATCCTTCTAGCTGAAATAACTGCTAAAAGGAAAGCTGTTTTCCAGGAGAGAAATTTTAAGTCTGCAGTAGCAGCTGGCTCGAAAGGAGGGAGAGTAAGCTTCTCCAATATAAAATTGAGGTCCCAGGCAGGGGTTGGAGCTCTCCTGGGTGGTCTTAAGTTTTTGGCCCTTCTGAGATACTGCTTTAGCAGAGGATGAGAGAAGAGGGGAGGTTCTGTGTTGTAATGAGCTGAAATGGCTGAGGCATGGATTTTTATGGAAGAAAAGAACAGACCCTAGTGAAGCATCTCAGTTAAGTATTGCAAAATCTGAGTGTTGGGCACTGCTGCGCTTATCCCTTGAGACTGATTCCAGGCACAGAATCTTTTCCATTTGTCAGCATAAGATTTTCTAGTATTAGGTCTTCTCACCTCCAAAATGACATCCATCACAGGTTTGCTGAGGGATGCTAAGGGTGAATTTAGGTGATTATCCATGCTGCAAGATTCAAAGTTTGGAGCTGAGTGTGCAGAATTTGGTTGTTCTGCTGAGACAGTAAGTAAGGTGTCTGAGGCAGGTGCCACGGAGGAAGGTGTGACACATTGTGCAGGAGTGGGTACCAGTGTTGGCAAGGCCAGTCTGGAGCAATCAAAATCATTTTTGGTTTGTCCTGTTTGACTTTTAGTAGAACTTTGGAAAGCAGAGGCAGAGGGGGAAAGGCATAGACTGACAGGGTTTTCCAGCTGAAGGATAGAGCATCCACTTTCCAGGCTCTTTTGTGATGAGTTCTTGTGCAACATTTGTCCAACTGATAGTTCTGGAGTGAGTCAAAAAGATCTATGTCTGGGCTCCCCCATTTGCATGTCAACATGTTGAAAATCCGTGGTTCCAGTTTCCATTCGTGTGGGTCCATGAGATTTCTGCTTAGTTCTTCTGCCAGAGTATTCAACTTTCCTGGCAGGAATTGAGGTTGTACTTGTACTTGATAGGTCAAGGCCGTGTTCCACAATGCCATGACTAGTCTGCAAAGGGGGTAGGAGTGTGTACCCCCCTGCTTTTTTATGTACCATATGACCGTTGTGTTGTCTGTCTTTATCATTAACCGTCCTGGATGAAGGTAGTCCTTGAAAGCTGTCAGTGCATTCTGTACAGCTAGCATTTCTTTTTGATTGATACAAAGGTGCATTTGATTTGGGCTCCATTTGCCCTGAATGCACTTCCTTGCCAGATGTGCCCCCCAAGCATAGTCTGATGCGTCTGTAGTTAGGATTTGGGCAGCAGGGGGTGGTGTGAACGGCAGTCCCTTGTTTTGGTGGCAGGCCTCTGCCCACCATAGGAACTCTAGTTGCAGGCAAGGTATGATAGGAATCATTGTTTCCAGACTGTGACAATGCTGACTCCATAGACTTTTTAAGTACCACTGAAGTTTCCTCATATGCAGTCTTGCATATGGAATTAGAAGAATGCAGGAGGCCATGAACCCCAAGGCTTGCAGTATTTGCCTTGCAGAAAGCAGGGTTTTTGTGGCCATCTGTTTTAAGTAAGTCACCAAATGAATTTGCTTCTCTGGCATAAGGTAAGCCATCTGGGCAGTTGTATTCAAGCTTGCACCCAGGAATGTAATTTTTTGAGAGGGTACCAGTTGTGATTTCTTTTCGTTTATAGTATACCCTAGACAAGTTAGGACCCTTTTTACAAATGCCAGATGGTTTAGAAGAGTGTCCTTGTTTTCTGCCTGAATTAGACAATCGTCCAGCTATGGATATATTTGAATATATATTTGCCTGCAAAATGCAGTAACTGGAGCCAGGCACTTTGTAAAGACCCTGGGCGCAGTAGATAAGCCAAAGGGCAGTGCAGAGAACTGGTAATGCAAGAAGCCTGCTTTGAAGCGGAGGTATCTTCTGCAAGATTCCCTGATTGGGATATGCAGGTAAGCCTCTTAAATCTAGAGTTGCCAACCAGGCATCTTTGCCTAGCATAGGAAGTAACTGGTGAAGAGTCAGCATCTTGAATTTTGGGATGTCCAGAAAGGTGTTTAGATTAGATAAGTCCGGGATTGGATGCCAAGATTGGTCTTTTCTGGGTACCAGGAAAAGTCTTGAATAGAAACCTTGTCCCTCTTCCTCTTCTGGTACTAGTTGAATAGCCCCCATGCTCATTAGGGAAAGTACTTGTTTCTGGGCCTCTGCCCACTGATTTGCGGTCAGGTCTGGCCATCTGTTTGGAATTGGCAACATGTGGAAATGAAATCTGTATCCCTGGGATACTATATTTAAAACCCATTTGTCCAGGGTTATAAGTTGCCAGTTTTTTGCATGAAGAGCCAGTTTTCCCCCCCCAAAGGGGCGGCTAAAAGGGTAAGTGCTTGGTAAGTGTAAAGGGAAGTAATTGAGACTGCTTACCATAGCGTGGTGTCTTGTTTCCAGATTTGGAAGAGGAGGCACCCCATTGTTTTGTTCTGAAAGTTCCTTGGGACTGAAACCTGGCGTGTCTGGGTTTGACTTGAGTGGCTCTTGAAGGAACTGGAAAGGACCAGTTCTTAGTAGGCCAGTGTCTGCTAAATCTTGGAGGTTGCACTTGTAAGAAATCTAGATTTAGCTTTATCTTCCATATTTTTTAGAACTTCTTCAGCCTTATTACCAAAGAGACGGACCTGTTGTAAAGAAGCATCTAACAATTTTGCTTTAACATGATCAGGTAGATTTTGCTCTTTGAGCCAAGCATGCCTTCTTAGCACAGACCCAGTTACAGCAGCCCTGCAAGAGGCTTCCAAAGAATCAAAACCACATTGCAAAGTATGTTTTCCAACTTGTTCAGCTGAATGTAATAAATCCTGTAAATATTTACTTTCCACACAGTCAGATATCAACATAATTTTCTGTTTAAGCAGTCCCATGATATGCTGCTGATATTTTAGCATATGAAATTGACAGTTTAAAGCTCTGATTGCCATGGTTGCAGAAGTGTAAACCTTCTTACCCCATCTATCCAGAATCTCTATCAGAAGGGGTAGGATTTTTAGCAGTAGAAGCCTTAATGCCCATGGGACCCTGATAAATGGTTTCAGGATCTGCAACAGGATTTTTGAAAAGGAATTTGTGGGAGTAAGGAACCCTGTAGCATCTGTCTGGCTTACAAGGAGCCAGAGGCAGAGAATCAAGAGCCATACAAGATTCTGAAAAAACATCAACAACAATGTCTAGAACAGGAGGTAGGAATAAGAAGAAAAATCCCCAAGTCTCTTTTTAGATTCAGAAAAATCCTGACATTCCCAGTGGAAATGTTCCCTTAAGGTATGTAAAGTTTCCCCAAAAGAAAAATCCTCAGGGGGAGAAGCAGAAGGAATGGAATCTTCTGCATCAGAGTCCTCATGTGTAGGTATAGACAATTCCTGTTCATAAGAAGAGTCAGAAGAAATAGAATCCTGTTTAGTAGATTCATAATCAATGTCTTGCCTAGGTCTCATAGAAGAGGGGGGGGGGGTTGGCTACCTCTGATCAGATTAATTAAATCTTCAGCCATTTTGATCATTTGTTTTTTAGGCATAGGGGCCTGCACATGCGGCCTAGCTGTCAGTTTTTTAGGCATAGGTCGAGATTTTGGCCTTAGTTTTGAAGATTGTGTTGGTCTAATATACAAATCTGTAGGCCTGAAAATACCCTCAGAAGCTGGTGCCTGCACAGCAGCTCCGGACCTATCCAAGGTAGAGACATCCGCGGGTTCCATAATTGAAGCATCTCATGGCATACCGGACTCTGAATGGGTCTCAGTAGAGGCCTGCGAATCAGAAGTAGCAGGTATCAGGGGCTGCGAAAGTGCCTCACTGAGTACCGGCGAACTGGCGACGGGCTTCGGAGAAGTGTTGTCGGCAGTTTTGGACCTCAACGGCCTGCCTCTGTCTTTTTTTTTTTTAGGTATTCCGGTAGTTGGATTGCTAACCGATGACATTTCTGGATAATTAAAGCGTGAACCATAATATTTAGAAGCAAAAATGTACGGACATTTAATAGTGCGTTGATTAAATAAAGCACACAACCGACAGCAAGGTATATTGTGGTCAGGGCCTAGGCAAGGAATAGAGTACAAATGGAAATCCTTATGAGGTATTTGCTTCCCACAAGTAATGCAATTATTAACTTTTACTGACATCGGTAAGGAGCAAGAAAAAGTTTCCCCAATGGGGTACTTAGCTTTTTAGTTGAAGACTTCAGATCTGAAACTTGAAAATAAAAATTTCAGGAGTCAGCCGACCGGCACCTGCAAACTGCTTCTGCTTTGGGCACCGCGCGGCAACAAAGACTGATGTAATTGCGTCGGCTGCAGGTTTTATACCCCTGATGACCTGACGTCATGGAAGAAGGGACAGCAACCGACGCAGGACCCAAGACTTTGTTAATCAGGCCGACTGAGGGCAACCTGCCAGCAGATTATGCAAATGTAATGACTGCAACAGTGAAACATGAAGAACATTGAGACGTCTGTAGTACAGAAGTTTGGGTAGCTTTAGCAGGAGGCATCCGCTTCCCACCTTTTTTACCCTTAGGGGAGGATGAGCATCCAATGAACAAAAGCTGGCTTATTGGGATAATTCCTCTAAAATGTAGGGACAGGAGAAACACAAACATGTTTATGTTCCTGCAAGGCCTTGCCCTTATCCTAAAGAGACTTAAAAAAAAATCATCAGCAGCTTCACTAAACAAGTGTTTGTTGTCCAGAGGAGCATCCATCAACTTAAGGCTTAATATCTTCAGGCAAAGGTTGAAGCCAAAGCCAGGAATATCTCCTCACGATATACCCAAAAGCAGCAGCATCTGCTGCATCATAACTACACTTAATGGAATGGTGAGCCATCTGGGATGAAGTCCGTAACAGAGAAAGAGCAAATGTCTTCCCTTCAGAGTCTGGGAACTCAGAAATTACCTGACAAGCCTGAGAAAGAAGAATGGAAATATACCTGGAAAAATGGGTCTGATAATTGGCAGTCCTGAAAGCTAGGGTGGCAGAGCTATAAACCTTCTTACCTAGCCTTTCCATAGTTCTGCTGTTTTTATCAGAAGGAAGTAACTTAGTAGAAGGCAGCAACTGAGATGGCTTGTCAAAAGCCAGAGACACCACAGAAGGGTCAGCAGAACACCTATATAGACATTTACAGTCCTCACGCACCCAATAAAAACTATCAAGTTTCTTAGGGGGAGGTAGTCTGGAGCCTTGGATGCAGTAGAAAAAGCATCAAGCAAGGCAGCCAAAATAGGAGGAACAGCAGAAGGTCTAGGAGAGTTCATTAGCAGGAACTCATAATATGTCTTCTGTACTTCAGAAACCTGTGCACAATCCCATTTTAAGAACTGCATTATTCTAAAGATTGTGTCCCCAAAAGAAATTTCCTCAAAAGGAGTGTCAGGACTAGTAGATTCCTCTTCCTCGGACCCATGAATTAGGATGGGATTCCCTATCAGAGTTCATTTCCTCCTCCTCCTCAGAGGAATCTAGTTCCCTAGGTCGTTCAAGGGCTGTGGAGGACAATGATTCTCCAAATACATAGCTAAGGAAGCAAGCCAACTACAAAGTGTCTTAGTAACAAAGGCTGACAAAATGAACAGGATGTATGGTCGGAAGCACAGAGACAAAATAAGCATTGCTTGTGATGGTCTTTATGGGGAATCTGTCTCCCACACTGGCATTTACCCTTCTTGGATGACATAAAACCCCCAAAAGCAACAGGGCAAAGAAAAAAAAGATAAGATCAAAAACCCCAATGGACACATCTGAAATGGCATGGTGACCCAGCAACAGAACGGGCAGCATTCAGACCAATGATTAAGAAATGGCTTTCAGTCTGGCAGCATGAAAGTTCTGAGGACAGTATGTCCAGACATCACCTTTATGTCCTATGTTGTGTGAGGAGCATGTGTGAGATACAGCGTACCTTTAAGCAACCTAAAGGCTTTGGTATACTGGATGGACATCTGGTCTCCCTTGGCAGGGGAATCCTATTGCAAAACATACTGCCACAGTGAAATGGAAGGACATATCCTCAGATCTCCATACTATCTTTAATTTATAAACAACAGTTGACTTTCTCAGTTAGCACTTTTTTCCACTTCTTTTTAGCTGCAGAGGCTGCAGCCCAGAAGACCAATAGTACAATCCTCTCCTGTGATGATCACATGGGACGCAAATGAGGGCTGAGGGAATCAAACCCTGTACCACAGGAACTACAGCTTGGAACTTAACCCTTTGCACCAACTGCAAATACTGCAGGTGCCTGTCTGCATTCAAATAGTGCAGCTAAACTATGGAACCACATCCCAGTACCACTAAAATCCATTGAGAATACAATGCCATTAAAAACACAACTAAAACTTCACATATCAAATCAATGGACCTGCTCCCGTACATCTCTAGGACAAATAACACATATTCAGCTTGCCATATTTTCAAACTGTTTTTCTTTTTCAGACTCCTATGTCCCACAACCAGTCTTCACCAATACCTGAACAGTTTTACTTGCATTTCCCAGCTATATACATAGTTTTGTGACACTGCTCACCCCCTACCTCTATACTTTTAATATAAACCTTATAAACAGCCATATACAACTACCTGTGAACATGCTGCACACCCCACCTCTTAACTATAATATTAACATTTTCTGTCCAACCTAGTTCCTTCCCTTACCTACATTTCACTGAATTTCTAAGCACTAATCATATGATCTATTATCCATTTGACAAGCTTACTATTACACATATTTAAACATGCAGTGTTTGATATCTGCTAATGCACAAGCATCTTTTATACAGTAATAGTTGCCTTTACTTCATATGAATGTAATCCATTTAGCAAAGGTATGTGCAACTGTTAATATAATTTAAAGTCTGTTCAAGTATATTACTAAATATCTCTCTAAAATGTTTGCAATATTTTTGAGCTTTTCTTCCTAGGCCTCCACCAAAATTTTTTTTTTTTTTTTTTTTACTAAAACCAGTCAGAGAAACTTGGTAAACAAAATCT
Source organism: Protopterus annectens (assembly GCF_019279795.1). Lineage (NCBI taxonomy): Eukaryota > Metazoa > Chordata > Ceratodontiformes > Protopteridae > Protopterus > Protopterus annectens. The sequence continues at coordinate 590,615,963 of NC_056729.1, read as the reverse complement.
ATACAAAATTAAATAAAATATTTTCTGGGAGAAAGGTTCTTCTTTCTGAAGTATATGCACTAAATAATCCTCAAGAACTAAAACTGCATTATGCAGACTATGACACGACTAAACTTCAGTTCTGGAATAGGAATAAGCATCTTGTCTTGGCACTGGAAGAGAAAATCCTCCCTGAAAGAAAGATGGGCATTGTGAAATTGCCTTCGTCGAGAAAACCACAGCTGGCTGGAATAAAGAGAGCTATGAATACATGCAACCGTTTGATGCTTTTTTATTCAAATCTATAAGCACAGGAACTGAAAAGGAATTCATAAAACAGCCTGGTTTCCAAAAGTGCTGACAGCGGACTATGAGATCTTGTCCAAGACACAGGTAAACTAATTAAAAGAGGCACAAAAATTCCTCAGTGGATGCCAGGCTGATGTGCAATGCATTTGTGATATTACCCTAAGTGTGTACACTTTGACTAATACATTAAGATCGAGACTATGGCAGCTTAAGAGAAATTTTCTTCTAAACTACAGTGGCCTTGGTGTTACTATGTCCAAGCATCTGGATCTGTGGCGCACAGTCTCCCACAGGGGTCTATGTTAAATCATTGAACGCTTACAAAAGCGATGATTTATCGAACCCATGTAAGCGAAAGCTTACAATTTCGAACGCTTAGAACAGCAAATTATTTCCAAGGGAAAAAAATTGCTGTTCCACAAAAAAAATAAAAAAAAAAAAATAAAACATTACATAATGTGGGGGGCTGTGCCCTCACCCCCTACTTAAATATGCCAACTCTGAGATTGCACTGCAGTCTCGAAAATGGCAAAGTAACGGAACCGGCCAAGTGATTTCTTTCCCAGGGAAAGAATTTGCTTATATGCCGTTTCGCTATTTTGCCTTTTCGTGCTTTCAAATTTGATCAAGAAGCATTCAAAAGAATGCCTCTTCGATCGTTTAATAGGAACCCTCCCACAGTGGGGGATAATTATAAAGTGTATTAGTGACATTCAAAATTTATCATCATATGGCAGGGATCACAGTGTTGTGGTCTTAAAGTGTAGACCATTACTGCATCCAGCTTACTTCTAGCAGTACTGCAGGATAAAACTAGCACCACCTGACCTAGAAAAAAAAAAAAAACATTCACGTTTGATAGTCCACCAGAAAAAAAAATCTTGTACTTGACAAATTAACTCCCTGCACCTAATAGTTCCTGGGAAATGTGAGCAATTCCCAGACTTGCATCGTGAATATGCACATGTGATCCAACATCCTCTACCATCTTACACACTTTTATAAGAAAGAATGACTCAACTGCATGTTTTTAAATAAATCACACCTGTGGAGAATGTTTGGATGCCTTTACTGTTAGAAACAGCAACAAGATTTATTTTAGGTAGATTTGACTCCGTGCTTGCAAAAAAAAAGGCCAAGATCCATGAACAAACACTTGTGCGAGTACACAAACTTTAACAGCAAATGTTTAGGCAGTTACCGCTGTTGCAGTATAATTCAGTATGCATGGGAATTAGATGCAGGTGGATATCTACCCAGCTTTCCTTGCTCACAGGAGCTCTCTGGTAATCCTTATGTGGGCTAGCTATACCCTAGCATAGGGATGAATAAAAAAGAGCAATCAGCTAGTGCTATCTTTAGATCTTTCTAGCTAGTGAAGACACTGGGGAAATGCCCAGTAATGGGAAGAACCCCTTTCCTTCACCCTCTCCTATGAGGATTCTACAGAAAGACAGTCCCAGATGGGTTTCTCTCCATATTACCCCACCCCTCTACAGCAGAAAAAAGAGGAGGTAATATCAGAAATGGAACTGGAAATGTGAGATGAGATCCCCTCACTCATGTCAGTATTGAGAAGGAAAAAAAAGAGAGAGAAGAAAGAGGGAAGGGTTGGTAGGTGGGAGGTAGTACTGCAAAAGTTTGTATCTGAATATCCAGTATCCTGGTGAGTGTATTCACAACTGGTACTATATTCTTATGCCCCACTGTTCCAGTATAAATTAAAATATATGGAGAAATTACCAAAGCACTATATGGAGATGTCTGGACTGCAAAGCAGAGTAGAAGGATTCTTCTCCCTCCCCACGGGTGCCAAAGGTATTACACAAGGGCCCAAAAGATGGCATTCCCAGAACCTGCCCTGCTCCTGGATTAGATACCCAACCTGAACGGCCTAAAGAAACTATGGCCAGAGGACCGAGAAGATACCTCACAGATGCTTTGAAAACATATATTTCTGAAGGAAGCTGCTGCTGTTGTGACAGCTGCACTGGTGAAATGGGTTACCATGAGTCCTTGCAAGGATTTACAAAGTCTTTCATATCACAATAAAATGTACCCCATTAACTATTTGGAAACCGACTGCTTGGTGACTTGTCTGCACTGTTTTCCAGGAATGAAGGATACAAACAACTCACCTGTTTACTCATATTCCTTGGTTCTGTCCATGGATGCAAACCTCTTTCACATGTGCTTTCAGGTTTTAGCTGAAACACAGGTACTTGAATAGTCTGATTAAGAAAGACATCTGACACTACTTTTGGTATAACAAAGGCTGATCCCTACGGCTTACTTTTGTCCTTCTGGAACACAGTAATGGGTTTCTGGCACAGGAAGGACTAATTCTGGCTGAAGCAATTTCCATGTTAGACATTTGAGAGGGGCAGAAGTTTCTGGTTCACAAACATCTGAACTTCTCCAATATAAAATTGAGGTCACAAGGAGGAGAACAGCCCTCTTTGGTAAGCAAAAATATATTACACCCTTAAGGAGCTACTTAAGTAAACTGTGGTTTTGGTAGACAGAGATCTAGGGGAGCACACTTAAGAGACTGCATACACTTGAATGGAGGAAAAAGGCAAGCCCTGATGAAAAAAAGACTAGACACTGATGTCATCAATGGTGCCTTGCAGAGCTGAGGTCTTGTTTGACACTGTTGCACCAAACAGAGAATCTCTTCCACTTAGTGGGGCAGACTTCCTATCTTAACTTTTTCATGATCTTGAGCATATCCTCTGTGAAGAGGTGCTTAACTGAAATAATGATTTGCTCATTCATACAATCAGCTTGAGACTTTGAAGGTCTGGGTGCATCAGGAACCTGCTTATGGGGTTCCTTCCTTTCTTACCTGTATCAACAAGGAAAAGAATTGCTGCCTTGGCCAAAATACTACCAAGTAGGATCACGTCTGGATCCTCTTCCCTAGCTTTCAGCAGAACCATAGAAACAAACAGAGAGGACAGTAGCACACTGCAATAAACTTGTACAACAAACAAAAAAAGCATCCACCTTCCATGCTTTCCTTCATGGACACTATATATATTTTTTTCCTGGAGAAGCGAAGAGCAGTCCATTCTTTTGACTATCATCTGGAAGACTGACTTCTCCAGTTGTAATTTGCTGCAGCTGAACTCCCTGCCAGGCAAGTCTAGCATCTGTTTCAGATCTGAAGGGACACAGCATGAACTGGAGACTGGGATGTCAAGTCCCAGGCCTGCATGGCTATGGTGTACAGGACATAAGAGTAAGCCCTCCCCCCATTTGTTTAGCTACTACATAACTGTGGAACTGTCTATGACAAGATGCAGGATTTCTGGTTTACTGGAAACCTTCAAGTGCTGCAATCCCAAGCAGCATCTCCTTAACAAAGTCCAGTTGTGTACCTACCATAAATGTAGATGTTCGAGTGTATTCACTGTTGCAGTCATTACACTTGGGTTATCCTGCTGGCAGACTACCCACAGTCGGCCTGAATTCCAAAGTCCTGGTCCAAAGTCAGTTGCTGTCACCTCTTCCCTGACGTTAATGCGCCAGGGGTATAAAAGATGCAGCCGACACCATTTTCTTCAGTTTTTCTTGCCCCAGATGTCAGGTGCCCCCAAAAGGGTAGGCTAAAAATTCTGCTTATAAAAAAGCATGCACTAACATAAACATTACCTTCATCTACAAGCAAATACACCACATAGGTTTGCAGAGAATAGAGAAGTACAGGTAAGTCCCAGCAATGAAAAGGGGGAATGGAAGGAGAGTAACCTGGACTGCAACAGTGAATACACTCTAACATCTACATTTATGGTAGGTACACAACTGTACTATGTTCGTGTTTCACTGTTGCAGTCATTACACTTGGGTTGAATCCCAAAGCTGAGGTTGGGTGGCTGGGCCTAAATAGAATTAGGAGTGGCTATGAGGCCCTGCAGTATTGCAGTGGCAAAGCCTGCTCTGGATTTAGAGTAAAGAGGTAAGTGGTAGTGCTTTGTAAAAGTGTGCACTGAAGTCCAAGTTGCAGCCTCCAAAATATCCTTGGTTGGTACTCCTCTGTGGAAGGCTGCTGAAGTGGCTGCTGCTCTGGTAGAATGTGGCCTAATGCCCTTAGGCAGTGATTTGACATGTTGTGAATAGCTGAAACGAATGCAGTGGCCTATCCATTTTGAAATAGTCTGCTTTGAAATAGCCTTTCCTTGTGATCCTGCAGCATATGCCACTAAAAGTTGCTCAGTCTTTCTGAAAGCTTTAGTTTTGTCCAAGTAGAAGCATAGCTGTCTGTGTATGTCCAAAGAATGCAGAAGTCTCTCCCCTTTATTCTGTGGGTTTGGATAAAAGGTAGGCAAATGAATAGTTTGGTTAAGAGCCACACTGGACACTACCTTAGGCATAAATGTTGGGTTTGTCCTTAGAAAAATCCTGTCCGGATGGAAAATAATAAAAGGTTCCGCATTAATGCCTGTAACTCTGAGACTCTTCTTGCTAAAGTTATTGCTAGGAGCAGAGATGTTTTCCATGATACGAACTTTATGTCGGCTGTATTGGCTGGCTTAAAAGGAGGCAGTGTGAGCTTTTCCAAGACAAAATTGAGGTCCCATGTAGGTACTGGTACTCTCCTTGGAGGTCTTATGTTTTTGGCCCCTCTGAGGTACTGCCTCAGCAGTGGATGCGAAAAAATAGGTGGGCCCGTATTACAATGAGCTGAAATGGCAGAGGCATGGATCTTAATTGATGAGAAGGATAGGCCTTTGTCCAACATCTCAGTTAGGTATTGTAAAATCTGAGGAATATTTGGTACAAGCATGTCAATTCCTTGTGCCTGGTTCCAAGCACAGAATCTCTTCCATTTTTCTGCATAAGATTTTCTGGTGCTGGGCCTCCTGGCCTCCAAAATAACATACATAACTGATTTAGAGAGAGGTGTGCCCTGAGTGGTTATAATATCCCCCATGCAGCCAGATTTAGTGTTCTGAGTTGGTTGTTTAGGATCCTATTGTTTTGTTGGGTCAGTAGATGAGGAATTTGAGGCAACGTCCAGGCTGGGCCTTGAGACAAGTTCTTTAGGATTGGATACCAGTGCTTACGTGGCCAGTCTGGGGCAATCGGCATAATTTTTGGCTTCTCTTGTCTGACCTTTAGGAGTACTTTGGGGAGGAGAGGCAGTGGAGGAAAGGCATAAACTGTAAGGGTTTTCCAGCTAAATGATATCCACTTTCCATGCTTGTTTGTGATAAGTCCTTGTGCAGAATCTCTGTAGTTCGCAGTTGTGAGAGGAGGCAAATAGATCTATGTCTGGGCATCCCCATTTCCTTGTTATCATGCTGAAGAATTGTGGATCTAGTTTCCACTCGTGAGGGTCCATAAGATTTCTGCTTAGTTCGTCTGCCAGAGTATTTGTTTTTCCTGGCAGGAATTGTGCTTGCAGGTGCACTTGATAAGTCAATGCTGTGTACCACAAAGTCATGGCTTGTCTGCAGAGGGGGTAGGAATGTGTGCCTCCTTGCTTGTTTATGTACCACATGACTGTAGTATTGTCCGTTTTTATCAGCAGTTGTCCTGGATGGAGTAAATCCTTGAAGGCTGTACGGGCATTCTGTACAGCTAGTATCTCTTTTTGATTGATATGAAGATGCATTTGGCTTTCAGGCCATGTGCCCTGAATACATTTTCCTGCCATGTCGGCCCCCCAGGCATAATTTGATGCATCTGTTGTTAGTGTCTGCCTGGCTGTGGGTAAGATGAATGGCTGTCCCTTGTTGTGGTGACAGGCCTGTGCCCACCATCGAAACTCCTGTTGTAGGCAGGGAGTGAGAGTAATTAATGTTTCCAGGCTGTGGCAATGTTGAGTCCAAACACTTTTTAGGAACCATTGTAGCTTCCTCATATGCAGTCTTGCATATGGAATTAGCAGAATGCAGGATGCCATGAAGCCCAAAGCCTGCAGAATTTTTCTTGCAGATAACTGGGTCTTTGCTGCCATGCTTTTGAAGTATGAGTCAGTTGCCTTTGTTTACCTGGTGTGAGATAAGCCATCTGGGCAGTTTATTTAAGCTTGCACCCAGGAATATTATCTCTTGAGAGGGTAGTAGTTTTGATTTCTTTTTGTTTACTGTGCACCCTAGGCAAATTAGTAATCTTTTTACAAACGCCAGATGCTTTAGTAGAATGTCTGTTCTCTGCTTGAATAAGGCAGTCATCTAAGTAGGGATATATTTGAATTCCTCTTTGTCTGCAAAATGGAATTACTGGTGCCAGGCATTTTGTGAAGACTCTGGGCGCAGTAGATAAGCCAAAGGGCAGTGCAGAGAATTGGTAGTGCATTGAGCCAGCTATGAATCTGAGGTATCTTCTGCAAGATTGTCTGATTGGGACATGCAGGTATGCCTCTGAGATCCAACGTTACAAGCCAAGCCTTCTTGCCCAGCATGGGCAGAAGCTGCTGCAGAGTCAACATTTTGAATTTTGGAACGTCCAGAAAAGTGTTTAGAATAGACAGGTCCAGAAATGGTCTCCAGGCTTTGTCCTTTCTGAGTACTAAGAAAAGTCTCCAGTAAAATCCTCGTCTCTGCTCTTGCCGTGGTACTGGCTGAATAGCCCTCATGTCCATGAGAAATTAAACTTGTTTTGTGCCTCTATCCATTGATTGTGTGGCAGGTCTGGCATACCTTTTGCCTTTGGAAGGGTGTGAAAGTGGAACCTGTAGCCCTGAGAGACTATGTTTAAGTCCCATTTGTCCTGGGTGATCATGTGCCAATTTTGTGAAAAAGGTGCTAGCTTTCCCCTAAGGGTGCTGCCAAAAGATAAGTGCTTGGCATTGGCAGAGGAAAATCATTGGGACGGTTTCCTATATGGCTGTGATTTATCTTCTCTGCTTTTGGAGGTAGTATCACCCCACTGTTTGGGCCTGTATGAGCCTTGTGGGTTGTTGTCTGCCTCTGGGGCATCTGTATCTGCCTCTTTGTGGCCTGTCTGCCACTGGAAAGGACCAATTCTTAGAAGGCCAGTTCCTGCTAAATCTGGGAGGTTGTACCTGTAAGAAATCCTTTACTGTCTGCATAGATTTCACTTTATCCTCCATTTTCTTCAACACCTCTTCTGCCTTAACACCAAAGTATCATGCTGTAATGGAGCATCCAATAATTTTGCTTTAACATGATCAGGCAGATTCTTTTCCTTTAACCAAGCATGCCTTCTAATAACAGAACCTGTAACAGCAGCCCTACAAGAGGCCTCCAGTGAATCAAAACCACATTGCAAAGTATGCTTTCCCACTTGTTCAGCTGCATGCAATAAATCCTGAATTTCCTTGTTTTCAGAACATTCAGAATTTGTCAACATTTTCTGTTTTAGCAGTGACATTAAGTATTGCTGATATTTAAGCATATGAAACTGACAATTTAAAGCCCTTACAGCCAAGGTAGCAGAAGTGTAAACTTTTTTCCCCCATCTGTCCAGTGACCTAGAATCCCTATCCGAGGGAACAGGGTTTTTAGCAGTAGAGGCCTTGACTCCTTTGGGACCCTGAGATATTGTTTCTGGGTCAGCAGCAGGGTTTTTATAAAGAAATTTATGAGAATCTGGAACCCTGTAGTATCTGTCTGGCTTAACAGGTGCAGGAGGCAAAGAGTCAGGAGACAGGCCGGACTCTTGAGAATACATCATCTACAATGTCTAGAACAGGTGGAATAGCAAGAGGTCTATGCTGGGGTAGTAGAAGAAAGTTCTGAGCCTTTTCTTAGATTCTGAGTAATCTTGGCTCTCCCAGTGGAAATGCTCCCTCATGGTGTGCAGGGTTTCCCCAAAAGAATAATCCTCAGGAGAAGAAGCTGAAGGGATAGATTCTTCAGCATCAGAATCCTCATAGGGAGGCAAAGTGTATTCCTGATCTGAAGAGGAGTCAGAAGAAATGGAAACCTGGTCAGAGGAATCATATTCTGTGTCTTACCTAGGCCTTTTATCAGGAGGGGGATGGGAACCCCTGATCAAGTAATTAGGTCTTCGGCCATTTTAAGCATCTGTTTCTTGGGCATGGAAGTCTGTCCAAGAGAATGCTGTACTTGTTTCTTTGTCTTTAAAGCTGTTTTAGTCTTTGCCTTGGAAGCTGAGGTTGGTTTAACATATAACTGTGTAGGTCTGAAAACACCCTCAGAAGCTGATGCCTGCTCAGCGGCTCCGGACCCATCTGAGGGAATAGTTTCCGAGTGTCCAATACCTTGAGTATCTAGAGGCCTAGCTATCTCCACGTGGGAGTCGGTAGCGACCTGTGGCTCTGAGATAGTGGACATCAGGGGCTGCGAAAGCGCCTCACTGAAAACCAGCAAACCGACGACTGGCCTAGCAGAGGCCTCATCTGTTTTGGACCTCGGATCCCTGTCCTTTTCCTTGCGCTTTTTATAAACTCCGGTCATCGGCTGTTCCGATGGCATTATATAATTAAACCTTCGGCCAAAGTAATGAAAAGCAAAATTGTACCGACGCTTGGTTAAATCTAGCACAAAACAGACAGCTAGCAACGTCGTGGTCAGGGCCTAGGCAAGGAATACAGTAAGAATGAAAATCCTTATGAGGTATTTGCTTCCCACAAGAAATACTATTGTTAACTTTTTCTGACATCGGTCTGGAGCAAGAAAAAAGTTTCCCCAACTTAGCTTTATTGAAGACTTCGGTTCTGAATTCAATTTCGAAAATCTCAGGAGTCGGCGGACCGGAACTTGCAAACTGCTTTTGCTTCGGGCACCGCGCGGCAAGAAAGACTGAAGAAAATGGCGTCGGCTGCATCTTTTATACCCCTGGTGCACTGACGTCAGGGAAGAGGCGACGGCAACGGACGCCGGACCAGGACTTTGGAATTCAGGCCGACTGCGGGTAGCCTGCCAGCAGGATAACCCAAGTGTAATGACTGCAACAGTGAAACACGATGAACATCTGTACCCCTCCAAATTTTGAGGTTGCCAGTGTACACTCTCAACATCTGTCCCTTGCACCAGTACTTAATTCTTGGTTGTGTAGAAAGGAACAAAAAGGCATACTCAAATCCATCCTGACCTGCATGTCCACCATGCAGACTTTAACGCATGGAACCACTGACAGCTCCTTCTCTAAAGTGCCTTTGTTCCCACATATTCCTTCAGTGGATGTTTCTCATGTGTATTCTGGCCAAGAAGATCAATGGTGTGGTGGAAACCATATACCCCAGGACCCTGAGAAAGTTTCTTACAGTAATACTTCTTCTTTGGGATTGCTGGAGAAAAAAATATCTCTACCCAACTCCACATGTGAGGTAGCAGGAAGTCCATGGAGTAGTGGGTATCCAGAGAGGATCTCAAGAAAACCTTGCACGTAGCAGGAGTCAGCCTAAACTTACTAATATTCAAAAATCTTACCATAACAGTCGATCTTCTCTTCACTGTTGCAGTACTCTTTACTACAGAGATCTCATGTCCAGGGCAATCAGACGTTTGGCCAGTATACCAAAGCCTTATGTTCTTGTATGCGCAGTACATCACACATATGCTCCCCGCACAGGATGTAGGGCATAAAAGCGACATACGGACACTGTTACCAACAACTTATTTGCCCCAGTAGACAACAGTCTCCATTGCAAAAAGGAGTCCATGCACATCCAGAAGGAGAAAATGCAAACAAGAAAGGGGAGCCACTCAGCCAGAAGGGAATCCAAAACAAATAAGAGGAGGTTGAAAGGAGGGAGCGAATACTAAACCGGTGAAGAGAAGGATATCTACTGTTATGGTAAGATTTTACATAACTGTATTATGTCCTTCTATATCACTGCTGCAGTATTCTTTACTTTAGGGAGATTAAAAAAGCTCAAGAAAAAGAATGGGAAGTGAAAGGCTGAGAACAGTCCTCAACAAACCTACTTATAATTCTTAGTAAAGGTATGCAGTGAAGACCAAGTAGCGGCTATAAGGATGGAATTGATTTCCAACCCATTGGCAAAGGCACCCAAAGAGGCAACAGCCCTAGTGGAATGAGTTCTAACAGAAGTAGACAAAGATTTGTCATGAAACAAATAAAAAGAAATGGCCTTAAGACATCCAGGAGGAGATGGTTTGCTTAGGAATAGCTCAACTCAATGTCCTGGGATGAAAGGAAACAAAAAGCTGGTCAGACTTACAAATGTTCTTAGTTTTATCCAAACAGTACTTGCACTGCCTGTGTAAATCCAAGGTCTGTCAGATCCTCTGATTAGCAGACTGATGAGAAGGGAAAAAGAAGCGAGTTGTACTGACTGATTCAAGGACAACTCATTTACTACCTTGGGCATAAAAGAAGGATTATTACGAAGGGACACCCCGTCCCAGTGAAAAACCAAAAAAGGAGAAATGGCCATAAGGGCTTGGAGCTCAGAAACCCTCCAAGCAGAAGAGCCAGCAACAAAGCAGTCTTCCAGGTACAATGCTGCAAAGAAGTAGAAAGTACAGTTGTGTAACACTTACCATAAATGTAGATGTTCAAGTGTATTCACTGTTGCATTCATTACATTTGGGTTATCTGCTTGCAGGTAACCCTCAGTCAGCCTGGTTAATAAAGTCTTGGGTCCTGCATCAGTTGCTGTCCCTTCTTCCATGACATCAGGGGTATAAAACATGCAGCCGACGCCATTACATCCGTTTTTGTTGCCCCAGATGTCAGGTGCCCCCTAATGGGAAGCAATTAAATATAAAAGTACAAAGATATACCTCCAACAAAAAAGCAAATACACCAAAAAGGCTATAAGCATAGTAAAAGAAAGTAGAGGTATAGCCAGGGGGCTGCAGGGAGGGTAACCAGGACTGCAACAGTGAATGCACTCGAACATCTACATTTACGGTAAGTGTACACAATTGTACTATGTTCTTTGTGTTTCACTGTTGCAGTCATTACATTTGGGAAGATTCCCAAAGCTATGGTTGGGAGGAGGAATTTAGATAGCATTAGGGCCAGCTATAAGGCCCTTCAAGACTGCAGTGGCAAAGCCAGCACTGGATTTAGAGAAAATTGGCAAATGATAATGCTTGGTGAAAGTATGTACAGAACTCCAGGTAGCAGCTTCTAGGATGTCCCTGGTAGGGACGCCTCTGAGAAAAGCTGTAGAGGTAGATGCAGCCCTGGTGGAGTGAGGTCTGATCCCCTGGGGGATAGGTTTTCCATGGTGTTTATAGCAGAAATGAATGCAATGGCTTATCCATTTAGAAATGGTTTGCTTTGAAATAACCTTCCCTTCTGCCCCTGCAGCGAATGCCACCAGCAGTTGCTCAGATTTCCTTTGAGGTTTAGTCCTGTCCAAGTAGAATCTAAGTTGTCTGTGCACATCTAAGGAATGCAGTATCCGTTCCCCTTTATTCTGTGGACTGGGAAAGAAAGTTGGCAAATGAATGGACTGAAGAGCCACACTGGATACCACCTTGGGCATGAAGGATGGATTTGTTCTGAGGGACACTCTGTCCGCATGAAAGATGATGAAAGGCTCCACTGCCATAAGGGCCTGTAATTCAGATACCCTTCTAGCTGAAGTGATTGCTAAAAGGAAAGCTATTTTCCAAGAAAGATTTTAAGTCTGCAGTAGCAGCTGGCTCGAAAGGAGGTAGAGTGAGTTTCTCCAAGACAAAGTTAAGGTCCCAGGCTGGGGTTGGAGCTCTCCTGGGTGGTCTCAAATTTTTGGCCCCTCTGAGCAGTGGATGAGAGAAGAGGGGAGGTTGTGTATTATAATGAACTGAAATGGCTGAGGCGTGGATTTTAATGGAGGAAAAAGACAGGCCCTTGCGAAGCATCTCAGTTAAGTATTGTAAAATCTGAGGTAAATTGGGCGCTGCTGTGCTCATCCCTTGAGATTGGTTCCAGGCACGGAATCTTTTCTATTTTTCAGCTTAAGATTTTCTAGTACAAGGCCTCCTTGCCTCTAAAATGACATCCATCACAGGTTTGCTGAGGGATGGTAAAGGAGATACTAAGTAATTAGCCAGGTTGCAAGGTTCAGTGTTAGAAGCTGAGGGTGCAGAATCTGGTTCTCCTGCTGAGACAGCAGGGAAGGAGTCTGAGGCAGGTGCCATGGAGATAACCATAGTGCACTGTGCAGGAGGGGGTCCCAGTGTTGGTGCAGCCAGTCTGGAGCAATCAAAATCATCCTTGGTTTGTCCTGTCTGATTTTTAGTAATACTTTGCTGAGCAGAGGCAGAGGGGGGAAGGCATACACTGATAGGTTTTTCCAGCTAAAGGACAGAGCATCCACTTTCCAGGCTTGTTTGTGGGAAGTCCTTGTGCAAAATCTGTCCAATTGGCAGCTCTGGGGAGAGGCAAACAGGTCTATATCTGGGCTCCCCCATTTGCATGTTAACATGTTGAAAATCCTTGGTTCCAGTTTCCACTCGTGTGGGTCCATGAGGTTTCTGCTTAGTCCGTCTGCCAGTGTATTTAATTTTCCTGGCATGAATTGAGCTTGTAGGTGCACTTGGTAGCTCAAGGCTGTGTTCCACAATGTCATGGCTAGTCTGCAGAGGGGGTTAAGAATGTGTACCCCCTGCTTGTTTATGTACCACATAACAGTGTTTTTTTCCATCTTTACCATTAGTTGTCCTAGAAGAATGTGGTCCTTGAAGGCTGTCAGAGCATTCTGTACAGCTAACACTTCTTTTTGACTGATATGCAGGTGTATTTGACTTGGGTTCCATTTGCCCTGAATGCACTTCCCTGCCAGGTGAGCTCCCCATGCATAGTCTGATGCATCTGCTGTTAGGGTTTGGGTGGCAGGGGGTGGTGTGAAAGGTAGTCCCTTGTTTTGGTGGCAGGCCTCTGCTCACCAAAGGAACTCTAGGCGTAGGCAAGGTATGATAGGAATAATTGTTTCTAGGTCTTGAGAATGTTGACACCATAGGCTTTTTAGATACCACTGTGGTTTCCTCATATGCAGTCTTGCATATGGAATTAGAAGAATACAGGAGGCCATGAACCCAAAGGCTTGCAGTATTTGTCTTGCAGATAGCAGGGTTTTTGTGGCCACTTGTTTGAAGTAGGTTGTCAAATGAATTTGCTTCTCTGGCGTGAGGTAAGCCATCTGGGAAGCTGTATTCAAGCTTGCACCCAGGAATATAATTTGTTGACAGTGTACCATTTGTGATTTCTTTTCATTTACGGTGTACCCCAGACAAGTTAGAACCCTTTGTATAAAGGCCAGATTATTCAAAAGTATGTCCTGGCTTTCTGCCTGAATTGGACAATCATCCAGGTATGTGTATATTTGAATATTTCTTTGTCTACAAAATGCAATAACTAGAGCTAGGCACTTTGTGAATAAGCTGGGCACAGTAGATAAGCCAAAGGGCAGTGCAGAGAACTGATAGTGCGTGTAGCCTGCTTTGAAACGTAAGTATCTTCTGCAAGATTCCCTGATTGGGATTTGCAGGTATACTTCTTTTAAATCTAGTGTTGCCAACCAGGCATCTTTGCCTAGAATAGGAAATAATTGAAGAGTCAGCATCTTGAATTTTGGAATCTCCAAAAAGGTGTTTAGAGTAGACAGGTTCAGGATAGGACGCTATGAATTGTCTTTTCTGGGTACCACGAAAAGTCGCGAGTAGAAACCTTGTCCCTTTTCCTACTTTGGTACGAGCTGAATAGCCCCCATGCTTAAGAGAGAAAGTACTTGTTTTGGGGCCTCTGCTCACTGATTTGGGGGTAGGTCCGGCCACCCGCTTGGTGTTAGCAACGTGTAGAAGTGAAATCCTTATCCCTGGGATACTATATTTAAAACCCATTTGTCCTGGGTAATGAGTTCCCAATTCTTTGCATGAGGAGCAATCTTTCTCCCCAAAGGGGCAGCCAGTTGATAAGTGCTTGGAAATTTTAAAAGGAAGTAATTGAGACAGTTTACCATAGGGGGGGGGGGGTCTCTTATTATTCCCAGATTTGGAAGTGGAGGCCCCCCACCACTTAGCTCTGTGTGTCCCCTGGGGCTAAAACCTGGGGTTTTTGCTGTTTCTGGGTTTGGCTTGAGAAGACCTGGAAGGGGCTGGAAATGACCAATTCTTAAAGGGCTAGTGCCTACTAAATCTACGAGGCTGAACTTGTAAAAAATCTTTAACAGTTTGCATAGATTTAGCTTTATCTTCCATCTTTTTAAGAACTTCATCAGCCTTGTTGCCAAACAGGTGGTCCTGATTTAAAGAAGCATCCAACAATTTAGCTTTAACACGATCAGGCAAAGATTGCTCCTTAAGCCAAGCACGCCTTCTGAGCACAGAGCCAGTAACAGCAGCCCTGCAAGAGGCCTCTAATGAATCAAAACCACAATGCAAAGTATGTTTTCCCAAGGGCTGCCTGACGACAGGACAACCCATTTGTTATGACTGCAGATGCATCCATGAAGGACATCCTGTAATTCTTTATGTTCCACACAGTCAGGAATCAACATCATTTTCTGTTTAAGCAGTCTAATAACATGTTGCTGATACTTTAAAATATGAAAATGGCAGAAATGGCCAAGGTTGCAGAAGCGTAAACCTTCTTACCCCTTCTATCCAGCGCCCTGAATTCTCTATCAGAAGGGGTAGGATTTTTAGCAGTAGACGCCTTAATGCTCTTGGGCCCCTGTGAAATAGTCTCTGGATCTGCAATAGGATTTTTAAAAAGGAACTTGTGGGACTCAGAGACCCTGTAGTATCTGTCAGGTTTTCTGGAAGCAGGAGGCAGGGAATCAGGGGCCAAACTAGATTCCAAAAAAGCATCAACAATGTCTAGTACAGAAGGAATAGCTAAAGGCCTATGCTGAGGTAGGAGAAGGAAATCCCTAAGCCTCTTTTTTGGATCAGAAAAATCCTGGCTTTCCCAGTGGAAATGCTCCCTTAGAATATGTAAGGTTTCCCCAAATGAAAAATCCTCAGGAAGGGAAGCAGAGGGAATGGAATCCTTTGCATCAGAATCTTCATAAGTAGATAAGGGCAAATCCAGATCATAAGAAGAATCAGAAAAAAACAGAATCCTGGTCAGAAGATTCATAATCAACTTCAGTCCTAGGCCTCTTAGAAGGGGGGGGTGGCTACTCCTGATTAGAGTTATTAGATCTTCAGCCATTCTTATCATTTGTTTTTTAGGCATAGAGGCCTGGGCAGCGTTTTTTTTAGGCATGGATCGAGATTTAGGCCTAAGTAAAGAAGGAGGTGTCGGTTTAATATGCAAGTCCATAGGCCTGAATACACCCTCAGAAGCCAGTGCCTGCACAGCGGCTCCGGACCCATCGAAGGGAGAGACATCCGCGGGTTCCATAGTTGAAGCATCTCGTGTCACACCAGACTCCGAATGGGTCTCAGTATAGGCCTGCGAATCAGAAGTAGCGGGTATCAGGGGCTGCGAAAGCGCCTCAATGACTACCGGCGAACTGGCGACTGGCTTAGGAGAAGCATGGTTGGCAGTTTTGGACTTCGGTGGCCTGTCTCTGTCTTTATCTTTGCATTTTTTTGGAATCCCAGTAGTCGGATGGCTAACCGATGACATTTCTGGATAATTAAACCGAGAACCGAAATATTTAGAGGCAAAAATATACGGACAACAGATAATGCGCTGATTAAATAAAGCACAAAACCGACAGCAAGGTACGTCGTGGTCAGGGCCTAGGCAAGGAATACAGTACGAATGAAAATCTTTAGGAGGTATTTGCTTTCGACAAGTAATGAAATTATTAACTTTTACTGACATCGGTAAGGAGCAAGAAAAAGTTTCCCCAACGGGGTACTTAGCTTTAGTTTAAGTCTTCGGTTCTGAAACTCGAAAACGAAAATTTCAGGAGTCGGATGACTGGCACTTGCGAACTGCTTCTGCTTCGGGCACCGCACGGCATGAAAGACTATGTAATAGCATTGGCTGCATGTTTTATACCCCTGACGACCTGACGTCATGGAAGAAGGGACAGCAACTGACGCAGGACCCAAGACTTTGTTAATCAGAATGACTGAGGGCTACCTGCAAGCAAATAACCCAAATGTAATGACTGCAACAGTGAAACATGAACATGCTGCAGGCTCAAAAGGAGCCTGAATTAATTTTCCCAAACCAAAATTAAGGTCCCAAGGAGCAGGAGAAATAGGTTTACTTGGAGGCCAAAGATGCAGGACATCCTTAAGTAATTGTTTGATTTCAAAACGAGAAGCCAATGGAGGATTCAAGGGCATGCAAGCAGAAATGGCTGAAAAATGCCCTTCACAGAAGAACAGGCAAAGCCAGACAGGAGCAACTCACACAAATGAGAGGACTAAAAGAACCCCCACTGAAAAAAGGTCCAGAAACTCCTTTCCATTTGAACATATAAAATGTTGTGGCTGAAGGCTTCCTTGCCTTCCTGAGCATGTCCTTAGAAAAAAGGGGCCTGAAAGGGATCAAAACCCTACTGCTCACAGTGTCGGCTGAAGAGTAGACAACTGAGGATCGATGGGATATCCCTTGTCCTATGTCAGGAGGTCCAACCAGTGAGGTATCTTGTGGAGACCGCCCCTGGACAGATGTATTAAGAGGGACACCAGTGCTGTCAAGGAAAAAAGGGAGTCACTAGCAAGATTTTTGGAGAGTCCAGCTGAATCTTCTGCTGAACACTTGGAAGTAGACTAAGAGGACAGAAAGCATAAAGAAACATCTCCTTTCAAGGAAAAGAAAGGGTGTCAGTCTTCTATGTCAAATGGTAAGGCACTCTGGAACAGAAGAGAGAGAGCTGCCTGTTCAGACCGGAGGCAAAAAAATCTACCTGAGGAATAGCCCACACATGGACAATGTCCATAAACACGTCTCTGTGAACCATCCATTTGCAAGCCTGTGTTTTAGACCTGCTCAGTCTGCCACTAAATTGTGCTCTGAAGGAATGTAAATTGCCTGAAGAGTTAACTGATTACCAAAAGCCACCTCTCAAGCCTGAAGAGCCACCCTGCAGAGAAGGCAAGACTTTGTGTCCCCCAGTTGCTGACGTACTACATCACTATAGTGTTGACTGCGTACACTTTCAAGGGGCCTGAAAAGAACATGTGTTGAAAAGCTTGAAAGGCCAGAATCACAGCTGTCATCTCTTTGATGTTGATATGGTCTGACGTCTGATGGGGAAGCCAGAGACCATGAACTTTCAGGTGGCCACATGAAGCCCCCATCCTATGCCAGAGACATTGGTGAACAGTTCTTGACAAGGGCCTGGAGGCTGAAAAGGCAGGCTGGGGTTGAGAGCCAACTGTTGAACCCACCATGCAAATTCCTTCTTCAGATAAGGAAGAAAAGGTACACTAAAATCCATAGAGTGGCAATGCTGCAGCCAAACCAACTTGAGGTACTACTGAAGCTTCCACATATGCAGTCTGGCAAGAGGGAGCATTGGAACACAAAGGACCATGAATCCCAGGGCCTGAAGAAACTCTTTGGCTGGAATGGTAGTCAGAGGAAGAGACTGCAAAAAGGCTGTCAATGACAAAACTTTTGGAGACTGAAGAGAGGCCAGCACTGGCACTGTCTGAATCCTGCATCTCAAGATACACATGACTCTCAAAGGGAGTCAAGATGGACTTTTGGAAGTTGATAGTGAACCCAAAACTTTGAAAAGGAGAGATGGTGAACTCCAGATCCTGAAACAGGTGACTGGGAGAAGGTACCTGAAGCAATACATTGTCTAGACAAGGAAAAATCGGAATGCCTTTGAGCTTACAGAAAGCAATCCCAGGAGGTAGGCATTTTATGAATACCCTTGGGGCAACAGACACACCAAAGGGGATGGGGCTTTAAGAAAGGTATCAAGCAGGGAGTGAACCAGAATAGATCTGAAAGTACCCTCCTTTTGAAAAAACTGGAACATGCTGCAATAAAACCCTTTCCCACTTGGGAAGGGGAAACAGGCTGAATCGTCCCTTGGTTCACCATGGACCCTAGGACCTCCAGGAAATAAGGAAGTTGTTCTAGAGAAGGTTGAGGAATCCCTGAAAAAAAGAGGGAGAGACTACCATACCATGAAGTAACCCTGATGGGTGACAAAGATCCTTATCTGAAGTAATGAGAAGCCAATTTGGAAGACAAAGGGAAATTAGAAGGGACAAAGGAACCTGCTCTAATAGAAGGACACATTTTCAAAGAGAAGCAGGCTTATTAGATAAATGAGGCTGGTGGGGCACAGAAGTCTGAGAAGGCCTAACAGAGGATGCTCACCTACCACCTTTCCAGACCTTGGAGGCCTGGTAGGGTTGCCTGCAAACAAAAGATATCTAGAAGGAGAATTCTTCTGGAACTTAAGTATAAGAGAGACAAAATATGTTTAAGGTTCTGCAATGCTTTGCCTTTCTCTTGAAGAGACTTAAACAGGTCAGCAGCAGAAGTTACAAAAATATGTTTATTATTCAAAGTAGCATCCGGCAGCTTGGCTTTAATGTCCTCAGGCAAAGACTGGAGATAAAGCCAAGAACACCACCTCATGACAGACCTAAAAGCACAGCCCTGGAAGAGGCATCAACAGCATAACAGTTACACTTGATAGAGTGGCAAACCACTTGAGAAGTAGACCCTAAAACAGATGAGGCAGAAGATTTAATTTCAGAATCAGGGAGGTCAAAAACAACCGGACAAGCCTGAGTAATAAAGGCCAAAGCATCAAAATTCAGGTGGTGAAAACAAAACTCCAAAACCAAAAATCCAATAAGAGAAGCAGAGAAACGATGGATGTAGTTCCTTCTGGCCAAACGTGTTTTGGAATAAACCTTGGCCAGAAGGAACTACATCCACCGTTTCTCCACTTCTCTTAAAGACCAAAGCATACCTAGTCATGTGGGTCTGATAAGTAATAGTCCTAAAGGCCAAAGTAGAATCTTTTTACCTATCTTCTCCATTGTCCTACTACTCTTATCAGAAGGCAAACATTTGGAAGAGGGCAAGAGCTTTGAAGGTTTGTCAGAAGAGACTGATACCACAGCAGGATCAGCAGAAGGACACAAATAAAAACTGACAATCCTCAGGGACTTTACAGAACCTATCAGGTTTCTTAGGAGCAGGAGGCTGAGAATCAGGAGATTTGGAAGCAGCAATTAAAGTGTCTAACAAGGCATCCAACACAGGAAGAACTGCAGATGGTGAGGGAGTATCCACCTGAAGCAACTCATAACATCTCCTCTGAATGTCAGATACTTCAGAAGAATCTCACTTAAAGTATTCCATCATCCTAGCAACTGTCATCAAAGGGCAATTCTTCAAAGGAGACTCAGGGCTAATAGACTCTTCCTTATCAGAGCCATAAGCCAAAGATGAAGACATCTGAGAAGAGTAGGATATGGACCCCTTATCAGACTCTGAATCCTCATGTGAGGAATCTGGCTTCCTAGGCCATTTAGAAGGGGTAGAGATCCAAGAAGTAGCAGGCAATGAAACCCCCTTGAGGCTTCAGGGCCATCAAGGCAGAAAACAAGCCTTGAGTAAACTCGTGTCATTCTCTATGAGAATCCTTAGGACAGACTGAAACATGCTTTGTCTTTCATCTTTTCTTGGAAGGGATGTCAGCCCTAACAAACACCGGAGGTTCCGACCCTTGGTGAGATTCAGTAAGAGTACCTGGAACCTCCTCCCTGCCCAGTATCTGTGGAGTCCATCCAGGACCCTCCAAGACAATCAACAAGTGTTCCTCCCTCCATGTCCAGAGCAGATGCCTGCAAAGCCTCACAGGGAGTGCAAAAAGATGGATCCATGCCAGCCTCCAACAAGGTAGTGGCACAGGAATTCAATGTAGATGCCGAATGGCTTACAAAGCTATTACCTGCTTCTACAGGGATGTCCAGCAAAGACCAAACAGTTAAAGAATCCATCCAAGACTTCAAGCCTTTCTTACCAAACAAGTTAATAGATTCTGCCATGTTATCCTGGGCTAACTGTTTAAGCTGTTGGTTTTCAAGAAAAATGGCCAGGGAAGACAAACAGCTTCTGACAGTCTTAGCCAAAATGCCTTACAGATACTATAAGAGATATGGTTGTGGGAAGCACCCAAACAAGTGATGCTGTTTGTGATGACTCTTATGGGGAATCTGCCTCCCACACTGACATTTTTCCTTCTTGGATGACATGAGCTCTAGGTGAGCAAAATAAATACAAGTCCAAAGAAAAGAAAAGGAAAAAAAAAAAACCAAACCCCCAACAGGACACTTATATGATGGCTAAGTATTCAGTACTGCAACAAGGCGTTCAGACCAATGAGCAATAAAGGAGCTTGGACTGGCAGCAGAGTAGTTCTAGGAACTATGTCTGTAAGTCACTTTTGTGCCCTACGTCCTCTATGACGAGCATATGTATGATGTACCGTGCATACAAGATCATAAGGCTTTGGTATACTGGCCAACATCGGGCTGCCCTGGATGGGAGATCCCTATAGTAAAGAATACTATGACAGTGATATACAGGGACATCTGTATTGCCTCCTGCAGGTCCTCCTCTGACAAAATCTAAAGCAAGCATTCAGGAACAAAAGATGGGGATGTACTATGGAACTTAGCAGTTGTAGTTGTGGCTGAGTGGTTAAGGTGATCGATTTGAAATCCATTGGAGTTTCTCTTGAGTAAAGTTGAACCCCTGATGACTACGAAAGTTCTTGCTTTGTCATTCCAAAGGGGTGCAATAATTGTTGGCATGGAAGGAGATGATTGATAGACCACGCTGCTTTGCCAGGGATGGTCTGCACCCTAGGCTTTTGAATATTAGCTAAAACACTGCCCTCCCCATAGTGCCTTTTTTAGGCAATGCCAAACTGAAAGTACTTCTGACATGACAGTCAAAACCAAGAAAGTCTAAAGGTGTTACTGCTCAATGACAGGAGTCTAAACATAAAACTTCACTCCCTACAAGCTCTCCTCACCCAAGAGAATGCTGACATCTATGCAGTCATTGTGACATGGTTTAATGCAGTGGAAATTAGCACATTTAGACCAGCTACGATGTCTCGATCTACATAAAAAAATAAACACATCTCACAGTTGGTCAAACAGGATGATGCACTTGAGCTTCATGTTCAAATCACCAAAGAAAATTCCCATACAACTTCCTTGCAAGTTAGAGGTCCCTCTCTATGTCCCAAGTAACCCCTAACATGCATTTAAGCTTACTAGAAACACTCACCATCAAACTATGCACCATATTTGTGAGGGATTTTAATTACCCCACTATTAAATGGGAATTCTACAGAACACTAAATGTACAGGCACAGAGATTCCAGGATTTTGTAATACAAGCTCCCTGGACCAGACTCTCAAAACGCTGACCAGAAGTGCAAATATACTGGATCTTGTCCTCACTAATATGGGACAACACTGCACACCACCAAGCAGGATAAAAAGGCAATACACAATTGCATAAATAGCTCATTGTTAACGGAGCCCCCTATACTTAGTCATTTTGGAGTGATAGGCCAGTGAGCTCCCATATGAAAAAGCAATGGATGACACAGGATGAAAATGAAGAGAATACGGCACAGGAACATGCTTTAGAACTTTCTGTAGAATGTCTGCTGGAAATGGAGAACAAAGAATGTGCCCTCAACTTAGAAGAAAATGATCTAGGAGAAGAGTTGTTTGATTTAAGAGAGATAGACAGACATATTAAGATCAATGAAAGAAACATACTAAACAAATGAACACAGTAATTAGGACTGTTTATAGACACCCATGCAGTACATCAGAAGTAAATTGGATATATTACTGTGCAGCTAAATTAACAAATAAAAGTCTTACACAGGGTAGGAAAGGAAGGGGACAAATCAAATCCCATCATGGAACTATCGAATAGAGAAAACTATAAAGCAAGTAAGACAAGTGTCACTGTTAGAAGAGTACAGAAGAGGAAACAGATCAACAAAAATGTTCAGAAAGACTTGATAAAAGCAATGTGCAGTATCATAAATGTTCAGGATCTATCTTAGACTACTGCAAATAATTAACAATATCAGCATAGGCAGAGAAACTTAGAAGATAAGCAGATAAATATAAAGGAAAAGTACAAAAAAAGCAATTTAAAGATGAATCAAAAAAGTTTTTATAGAAGTGGGAAGCATGGCAAAAGGAATTGAAACACCACCAAAAAAAGGAAGAAACAGACGCATTTTGTAGAAATATCTATGAAAATCCTGTGAAACATAAAGATGTTGAATTGATAGAAGTAAAAGAAGAAATCAGTTGTTCAAATGTACAGGATATGAAACTGGGTGATGTAATGGCCAAAGAAATTGAAACAAAGTTAAGAAAAGCTCCTAATTGGAAAACCCATGCCCAGATGCAGTACGCAACTTCTGGCTAAAAGTATTAACATCCTTACATGAGCATTTAGCCACGAATAAGAATCATTTATATGTGCACCCCAAACAGACGCCAACCTGGTTAACAAGAAAAACAGTACTCCTGCTTAAGAATGAACTTGCAAGCTATCCTAAAAACTATAATCCAATAACTTCCCTTCCGATCACATATAAACTATACACTGGAATTGATTCCGACAGAGTTTATAGTCATTTAGGAGAAAACTTAATCATGGCCATAGAAAAAAAGGATAACTAAAGAAAGTCATATGGAACAAAGGATCATTTGTTGTTAAAGTCATGATGGAGAACTGTAAAAAGGGGAAGAATCTAAGTATGGCATGGACAGACTACAAAAAAGGATTTGACAGTATCCCGCATTCATGGATAAAAAGTGTGTTTAAAAATGTATAAGATACACCCTAGACTGATTACTTTACAGCGACTATCAAACAGTGGCAAACAACTTTGCAGTTAAGCTAAAATAAAGGACAAACTATTACTCCAGGGATTAAAATTTCAAAGGGAGATATTTCAGGGTGACTCCGTCACCATTGCTCTTTAGTCTTGCCCTTAACCCATTAAGCTGGCTACTTAGTAGATTAAATCATGGCTATAATTTGGCTCCCAGAAAACAACAAAGTGTAAAGACTTCTCATCTTCTTTTTGTGGATGATTTAAGACTGTATAATTCATCAGATGAGGAACTGAAAGCACAACTGCAAGTGGTCAAAACTTTTTCAGATGATATAAGAATGTCATTTGGCCTTGATAAATATGCAAAAGCAACCTTTAAAGCTGAAAAGCTGTATCACCAAGAAAACATCAGCCTGGGACAGGAATGCGATATAAAAGATCTTGAGCAAGAGGGAATATATAGCTAATTAGGAATTGATGAAGGATCAACAATAAAATATGAACAAATGCAAATAAAACTTAGAAATATTTTAGAAGACTAAAATTACTACATAAAGCAGCACTGACATCTAGGAAACAAGTCCCAATGATTAACTAATTTGCTCTTCCTTTTCTTAACTTACAGTTTTACAGTGACTGACTGGCCCCAAAAGGTTTTGGATCGGTTGGGCAGGAAAACAAGAAGGATGCTTCATACTTATCAAAATTATTTATAAAAATCAGTGTATACCAAAACTACATATTCCCCATTCTGAATGAGGTATGGGCCTCCTCGAAATGTGCACAGATCTACAATCATAGGACTCCAAACATATCTGTTGACCTCACAAGACCCAAACATAGTGAAAGTTTTGAAACATGAGGAGAATAAGTCTAAGATGACTTCCCCGCTTAGTTTATCAGAAGCATATCAGCGTCAAACGGGAATGAAAATGACACCAGAAGTAGATAAAAATCAGGCAGCAACTGAATGTGCCAGAAAATAAAAGAAAACATAAGGTGTAGGATCAGATGAGAAGGCAATAAATGTAGAAAATGCATAAATATAATTGCAAGTACAGAAAAATCTTGGAACAACTTTATGTTGATCAGAATCAAACACAAAAATGGTTAAGGAGAGATAAATTTAAATCAAAAGATGAAAGGTTAACACTGGTGGCCCAAGACAATGGACTACATACACGCTGGTTTACAAAGTCCATTGAACATGTGGGAGAAACAGACAAATGCAGGTTTTGTAAAATAGAATTGGAAACAGTTGCACATCTTGTTACTGGTTGTGACATACTAACTGCAGAAGGACTGTATACTGGAAAGCATAATAATGTGGCAACACTATTGCATTGGGGATTATGCAAACATAACACTGAACCAGCTGAAAAACATTGGAAACATGAGCCATAAAACATTATAGAAAATGATGAAGTTTATATCACTGCTCCTGATTAAACGGTCTCCCTCAGATGACATCAATATTTCTACTATGGTGACTCTAGTACCACACTACAATAGATGTGTTTAGATCCGATAATAAAAAACAATTAACCAAAAATCCATGCTTACTTTTCAATTTGAAAGTTGTACAATGTTGTTTTGTCTCTGTTTCACTATTCAATGACCTCACACAATGTATTATATCTGATTTGCAGAGAAATTATATAAGCTTCAATATTGCATGTACACTGTATCTCTATACTATGATCTTGCATTTTGTAACACACTGAGAATAAATATCTACTGAAATGTTTTTAACTTGCATGTATTTTGACGAGCTTTTCTCCTCGGGCCTCCGCGGAAAAAGGACGTGTGTCTAGTCGGACTTTCACGGTCATCAAATGTAAAATAAGTAAATAAACATGCGATCACTCATTACCAACAGTTCAAAACACAGATGCAAGAAAAACAGATGTAGTAGTTCATGAAAAGAATACAAAAGTATCATTGATCACTGAAACTGCTACACCCAGTAACAACAGTGTCTTGTGTACAGAGAGACACAGTCATAAAATACCAGGATGTGCAGGTAGAAACAAGGCCAATGTGGAACAAAGTTACCAAGGCATTTCCAACAGTAGTAGGAGCAACGGGTCTTCTATAAAAACAATTTACAATCATACTTACATATGTTACCGACATGTGTAACTCCATATGAATTGCAGAAGGAGTCAATACTGAGCACATTGCGGGTGCTGTAAAGAGCATTTCTGGCCAACATCAAAGAATGAAACAATACTAATTTCATGAACTTTAATCATAATTTGTCTTGGGAATGGGGTCCAGTCCCATCATGGTATTAGAAACCCAAAACACTTGGGGAAATTAAAAAAGCTAAAAGATATAGCAAACCTACAAACGGACAAATTCAGCTCTAACTTTACCCCTCTCTTCCACTCAACCTGCCTTCGGGAAATACAATCAAATATAGCTCCCCCTGCTATCACTACTGAACAGGTCCTCAATGCTCTCTCAAAGGTCAAGAACAGTGCATCGAGGGCCCAGAAAATATCCCAGGATGCCTTCTAAATGGCATGAAACATGACCTATCAGGCCTTTTGGAACTGCTATTAAACCACAGCTTGCAAAGTGGCTTCATGCCTCACAAATGGTGAGCAGCAACAGTCATCCCTCTGCACTAAGGTGGGTCATCTACAAACCCTGGAAACTACAAGCCTACAAGTCTTACTAGTCTCATATGCAAAGCCATGGAGACAATGATCATAGAAATGATTGATAATGACAAAAAAAAACTCCAGACAATGGATCTAACTCAGTTTGGTTTATTCAAAGGAAGGTCATACCTACTCAACCTGGTGGGACTTCTTTGAAAAGGTTACCAAAGCAATGGATAAGGGCAAAATGGTTAACACTACCTACCTTGACCTGACCAAGGCATGTGACACAATAACCCATTGAGGCATTATTGATAAACTCAAGAGGTTAGGTATAAACCCTTATGTCATCCGGTAGATAGCCAGCTGGCTCAGAGACCAGTCACAAGTGGAGACCATCAGGGATCAGCCCTGGGACAACTGCTTTTTGACATTAAATTCTCTGAAGTCAAGGTCAATGACAAGACCTATTATCGAGTACAATGCCCCTTTGGCATGTAGCTAACCAGTCATATCAAACAAATGGAACTCCCACAGATGTTCCTCACTAAAGGAATACAGGGCATAGGTAACATGTTCTATGCAGACTGCCTCAAAGCCCCATCTCTATATTCTGTCTCGCTACAGGCTGTTGAGGGGAGATGTATACTTTTCATACAAGGCATTGTAGGACACCACATTGACGGACCTCCTGCATACCCACAAAACAAACAGCACCAGAATTACCTGTTCTACAGGCTTAAACCTTGCCTGTGACATAAACAGGACCTGCTCAAAAGATAGGTATGTATCCCATGGACTACCCCTTCTACTGAATAAGTTCGCTGTCCATGTCAAGCAGAGTTCCTCCCTAACTCAATTCAAGTACAACTTAGACAGCTGGATGGAGAACAGGAAATTCATCCCTGGTTTGGCACCTATGTCTCTAATGGACACAGTCCGACTATAAATAGTTCATTTCCCAGCCCCTGCTTACACTTCTTAAGGGTACCAGAACTTGTCAGAGGTTTGGGATGCATGGCTAAGATTAAAAAGGCACAAGTGCTGTGAACCTAATAAAATCCTGTGAACCTATGCCCTTTGTCCTCAGAAAAGCCATTTTGTGGAGAGAATGGTGGCAACAGACAATACAAAGGGGAAGGAAGTCATTTGGTGAAAGTCTCCCACCCTAAAGCGGAGGACAAACATTTTCTCCTTGTGAAAGGAATGGAATATGGAAACAGGCTTCTGTTATAGTCAGATTAACTAGCTTGAGACATCAGTAAAGAGATGTAGGACTGCAAGGTAAGTATTCCAAACTTTGGGACTTTCAGAAATAGGTTTAATTCTGACAGATTTCAAACAAGGCTCCATGCTCCATCCTTCTTTTTTCACCAAGAAGAGTCTGGATCAGAACTCCTTGCCCTACTCCTCTGGCAGGATATTTTCTATGGCTCTTTGGGTAAGGACCAGATCCAGGAGGGATAACCTCCGTGGTACTTGGTCTGCCAGAAAGGGGTGCATTCCTATGAAAGGAAAAGGATTTGAACTAAAATTTTATCCTGAAAAGATTGTACCTAGCACACATCTGTCAATCTTTTAAACCTGGCCCTAAAAGTTAGGTGCTCAGATGTGCAAAAGGGACAGGATAAGGGATATATGCACTAGTGTAGGCCTGACTGCTCAAAGGGTACTTTAAAACCATTTCCAAAAGGCCTCCCTGACTTACCGTTTTTTTTGCTCTGCCACTTTGTCTTTTCAAAGTCTCTCATCTATTCTGCCTGTTGTATTCTAGTTTAGATGCAATTCCTGCTGTGCCTTGGAAAAGATGAGTGAAATAACCATGTTACTACTTCCTTGGTCTTCTCTTTTTCTACAAGTTTCTTAAAGACTCTTACTCAGAGAAATATTACGGGACACCTCTTCAGTATCACCTAATTGCCTCCACAGCTGCTGCCACTCTCAATGCTGCACCTACATGATATCCACATTTTACCACATGCATGTTCACTTTCTGAGTGATTATCTGTGCCTTTGGGGTATCAGAGATCTCCCTACCAAATCTTTCTACCTGTCTGTGGATCTCCCTCTGATACTTAGCCATGTAAAACTTGCAATTAACAGCCCTGAATGCAAAGGTAGCAGAGGTTTAGATTTTCTTCCCAAACCAGACAATCACCCTGCTCTGCCTACTATTTTGAAAGGTAGTGGAGGTTAAAGCCCCTGGTTCCATCACTAGGGTCTTATAAAATTACTAAAAACCTGCAGTACACAAAAAAACAAAACAAAAAAAAAAAACCCTTGAGCTGTTTCTGGCAACAGGGGCTGAGAATCTGGTTCTAGAATGCAGTCATAAATGCACCCTTAAAGACCTTAAAAGAAGAGACACCACAGAAAGTATTGTCTCAACAAAACTCAGTAAACCCAAAAATCTCTTTTTTCTGGTCCCCAAAACTCCTCAATTCTTGTTTAAATTGTTTCTTCATAAGACTGAAGGTATTCCCAAATGAAACTTTGTCATAAAACCTGAGGAGACAGAAATTATACAAATGATGAGGAAACAAAGATGCAAAGCTATAGGAAGGGTGGAGTGAAGGGGGATACCACCACCGGTACAAATTTTTGAGGGGTGCGATCTGCATTAAGCAGCTGCAATCATGGTGTTTGTTGCTGCATAAATGGTAACAGGGTGTTTCTACAGTTTTCTGCTAGTTTAACAGAGGTACTTACTATCTTTTTGTCCTTTCAGCTTTGAGAAGACCTTGTTATTTTTTTGGTGTTCCACTTAATCGGGAGTAGGGGGGGGGGCAGTACCAAATGGGGAACTGCCAGGGTTTCAGCAAATCTACACTACAGCTCTGCTCAGAAGGAAAGACATTTAGGTGGTGTAAGCCAAGTCTTGTGGCCAGCTGTGCTTTATGGTTTGGAGACATCTTTAGTAGCTTATTTTCAGCTGTTATTTGATCCATCTAACATGTTATTTAATAGACTTGAACTGCACTGTTGCCAAAAATAAGCATCACTTCATGGCTCCTGGTTTTACCGTTTCATTACTTACAGAACTGTTTTATTTCCATATGACTTTATTGCAGTTATGACTTTTACAACTTAACATACCAAAGATTATCTATATGTGCTTATGTTTAATACTTTTATTCACAGTGCAACTGCTTAAGATACCTCAGTTTTACAATGTTTTCTTTTATCCTACTGTACTTGTTCATGTACCTTACTCAAATTTTGTAAAGGCACTTAGGAAATAAGCACTGTAATAAAACTGAAGTTCAAGTATTTCTTCATCAGAAGAGGAATCTGACACTACCTTGGGTAAAGACTCGCTTTGATTTTGACAATCTCTGTTCCTGAAGCAGACTGCTTGCTGCCAAAGTATGCAAGTCAAAGTGAAAAGAACACATTTATCAGTTCTTAAAATCATACATGGCAATTGCCTGTTACTGGGTTTGAGGAACCCTTGGTGCCAGAGACATAGGGGCCTGCAGTGCCCAAGTCATGGCAGACATCAGTTTGGTGGATGTCAGATATTCTGATATGACAAAAGTGAAGGAGGTTATTGAATTATTGAAGTCTTCTACTTTCCAGTCAAAGCTAATACTTCAATTTGGAAGACAGAGTATGACAACTGTGCTACCGAGGGACCTGATTTAAGTGTCCCTGCCACATATAACAAGTTTGTTTCCCAATGGTTTGGGCAGAGTATGGCTGGGGGAAACAGCTGTTATACTCAAGAGACAGAAAACTGCCTCCCCAGTTCTGATGTTTTCAGGACTGCACAACATGCGCAGTCCTTTAAGGTTACCTCCCCTCTTCCCTAATGGCAGTTTTTTTTTCTTTTTGTGAAAAGGCTGATATAGCTGGCCTAAAAGAGGGCTTCCAGTTTTTCTTCTCCACCCACGTAGGGAGAGCAGCTTCTTATTAATCAAAGATATTTTTAACGTGAGCCTGTCTTTTACAAGCAAAGCTACACTTCACAAATAACAAATGGAGAAAAATCAAAGTTCCCCACTGGGGTACTTATCCACAGCACCTAATTTCCTCAGTCTCTCATCCAAGTACTTACCAGGACTGTCTTTGTTAAGCTTCTAAGATTGTGTAGGATTGGATGGTTTTGCCAGTCTTTTATTCCACAGAAAAGAATATGTCTGCAGCAAATAAGAACTGGTAATGGTTAAGGTTGTGTGCTCTTTTCACCTGGGAATGCAAGGTTATGTTCCCGCACTGGGAAGAAGCCAGTCCACAGTGGCACATCTGGAGAGCTCTGAAAATCAGGCTGGCTAGCAAGATGTCTGCCCAGGGAATTACACTGCAACAGTAATCCAGGTGGAGAACTTCAGACACATCCTTTTAGTGTGCTCTCCTGTTAGAGATGAAGGCATGTATTTTCAGAGACGCTACTGGCTGTGGCAAACAAAATGATTTTTCCATCTTCAGCAACCACCAGTTCAATTCCCTGACCAAAGCATGCATCTGAGAGAGAAGATCCAATTTTTCAGACATCTGGCCCCAAAATTCTGAGAGTAATGTTGAAGCTTCTTTGTGCGGAGGGATTTCTTCTATCAGTCTTCAATATCAAACGGTCTCAACTCATAAGCAAAATTACTGCCCTTTACAACTGCTGGGGACAGTCCATGCTTACTTTAAATTTCAACTCTAAAGGACATTAACTATATTCACTGAAAATATCTGGCTTCATTTATAAAGAAACCAAAGTATATTTGTATTCGCCAAGTTTTACAAAGGGAAAAGAGTGCTAGAAGCAAACTCCCCATTAATTTATTTATATGCAAAAGCTGTTCTCATCTTAAGTCTTAAAAAACTCCCAAGAAAAACAGTACATTCTAATAGGTTCATAGGTGCATACTAGGCTAATGGCCCTGGAGCCTTTTACAAGCCTAGCCTATAGGATTACCCTGGCATCGTGCCACCCGACCTTCGTTCCTAGTGCCTCTGTTGAGTACAGCCACTGGAGTGATCCCAGAGGTGAATTTTCTATTTCCCATCCACTCATCAAGATTTCTCTTGAAGAAGGCCAGTGAGGTGCTCTGCTTGACATGTATGGGAAGTCTATTCCATAGCATGGGCAGTTCTCTGGGTTATGAACCTCTCCCTCCAGCATGTTCTGTTGAATGTGGTAATGAGGTTGAGGTCTCTGGAGCGTGTGGTGCGGAGGGATTGGCATTTCTTTAGATGTACCATTTCTAAGAGAGCTGGGTCAGACACGGCTTTGTAAGTCAAGCAGAGATTGCCTCTAATTAGGCGATATGAGACAGAGAATAGTTGGGAGTTTTTTTGAGTCTGTCCATATAGGACAAGTGTTTAAGGCCTAGGATCCTCCTTGTGAGGTACTTTTGCGGCCCAGTTGTTGCAGGTGTCTAGTGAGGTACATGCCAAATGGGGCATTGTACTTGATGGCTGGCCTAATGAGGGAAGAGTAGAGGGAGACAATGACCTCTTTCTTCCTGGATGCAAAACCTTTAGTAATAAGATGTGCCATACAGAAGGACTTTCTGACCACAGTGGCAATGTGGTGGTCAAAAGAGAAGTTGCTGTCAACCTGTGTTCCTAGAACTCTTATAACACCTCCTGTGATCAGTGGAATACCATTGATGTGGTAATTCATGAGAACCGGGTTTTTCCCAAAGGGGGATGACTACACATTTTTTGGCATTGAGCTTAAGGCCATAGTTCTGACACCGGTCGTTGGTCTCATGGAGGCCTTTCTGTAGGATGTCAACATCACTTGGGGAGTTAATAGCTCCCAACTTGCAATCGTCTGTGAACTTTGTCAGCCAGAGTCCCTTCATGTTGGCCTGGACTTCAGAGAAGTAGATGCCAAACAGGAAAGGACCCAGGACCAAACCCTGTGGGACTCCACTCATGACTGGTCGACAGTCTGACTTGGAGTCTGCTACTTTCACACTGTGGGTTCTATCTGCAAGCCAGTTTGCAATCCACTTAGTGATATAGGGGTTGATGCCTAGCTTAGTGAGTTTTTCTATGATTCTTGAGTGGGGAATGGTATCAAAGGCCTTGGCCAAATCAAGGTAGGCTGTATGAACCGCCTTGCCTTCATCCACAGCTCTGGTGACTGACTCAAAGAAGTCGACCAAGTTGAGCAGGCATGATCTGCCCTTCACAAAACCAAACTGTGTAGGATCCAGAGTTTGGAGAGTCCCTATATCCTTGTTTATTAGGTCCATGATGATGCATTCCATAGCTGTGCATATCAGACTCAACAGGCTAATGGGGCGATAGTTCCCAGGGTCTGTAGTCGCTCCTCCGTTTTGGAGAGGGATAACTGTAGCAGTGCGCCATTCGGTAGGGACAAAGCCTGAGGTGAGGTTGTAACTGAACAGGGCACACAGGTGAGGTGCCAGTTCACTCTGTAGCTCATGTAGAACATAGCCAGGAATATTGTCAGGTCCCATAGAAGTTATATTCTTGGCCTTGGACAGTGCTCTTTTAACCTGTGCAGCAGTAATACTTAGTGCCTGGCAATCTACTGGTATTGTGATTGGTCCTTGGAGGGGGGGAGGGGTAAAGCTGGCAATGAATCTGTCGTCCAGTATACTGGCAATATCTGTTGGCTCGGTATAGGAGGTAGAATTGTGCAGTAGCTCAGAGCAAATCTGGGTATTAACGTGGAGATTCTTTACATAACTATAGAAGGCCTTGTGGTTGTCTTTACTGTCTGCTGCAATTCTGTTTTCATAGCTAGCTTTACAGGATTTGATGAGGGATCTCAACTTTATGTTGAGGCTGATAAGGGAGTTTTTCCAGTCTTGGGATTTCACCTTATTCTGCAACAGTTTCCTCCTCCTGTTGTAGAGTTTGTTTATGGCAGGGGACCAACAGATTGGCTTCCTTTTTTTTTTTTAGGAGAGCATCTTGGTTCTACTGGATATGGCGAGATCCATGCATTTCTGTATGTGTTCATACAGTGCATTGGTGTATGACTCGGCGGTCATGCTACTACTCTCCATTTGCATGGGTGCCGTGAAGTTAGCCACCTCTGTTTTTAGCAGCCCAAAGTTAGCTTTGGAGAAGTTTTTCATGGTGGTTACCTTTGTGAGGGGGTGGGAAGGATGTGGATTTCCATGGTGATTAGTTTGTGGTCGGACCTAACCAGGGAAGAGGTGACAATTGGTATAGAGCAACGGTCACCCATGTTAGTAATGACAAGGTCAAGGATCTTGCTACCTCTAATGGGGGTAAGAACAAGCTGGTCCAGTGCATTGGAATTAATGAATTCCAGAAAGCGTTGGGCATGTGTATTGGTACAGTAGTACCAGTTAATGGAGGGGTAGTTGAACTCGCCCAGTCTAACAGTGCTAGGTTGGACCCTAATATTCTCCAGGGTGCTTAAGAACGTGGAGTGTGAGTCTTGGGACATGGTTGGGGACCTATAGCAGGCTATGACCTGAATTACTGTCTTATCCAATGTTAGCTGCACCTGAAGTA
The DNA here is from genome assembly GCF_019279795.1 of Protopterus annectens. Taxonomy (NCBI): domain Eukaryota; kingdom Metazoa; phylum Chordata; order Ceratodontiformes; family Protopteridae; genus Protopterus; species Protopterus annectens. The sequence goes on along the minus strand of NC_056729.1, from coordinate 590,582,933 downwards.
TCTCAGATGCATTATGCTGGGCTACCTGTCTGGAGGTGTGCGCATCCTTTATGAATATGGAAACACCACTGCCTTTGGACCTTCGGTCCAAGTTCTGGGGCAAAAAGGTGTGGAATGAGTTAAAGTCTGGTAGCACAAGCGTACTTTCTGCTGCCTTGAACCAAGTCTCTGCTACAGCACAAATGTCAATGTTCTCCATTTTAAGGAGTGCTTTGAGCAAGTGCATTTTGAGATTTAGATTTCTACCACTGAACATGACCCTCAGATTGCGTTTGTAGCTGTTACGGTGGTAATTTGGTCTTTGGAACACCGCCTAAAAAAGGCACTATAGGGGTGGCAAGAGCCTTGCCCAGTATCTGGAAGCCCAGGGGTGACAGATGCAGGCCATCTCTGGCAAAGCATCAAGGTCTGTCAATCATGTCATCCAAGGCAGACAGATACTGGATCCCCTTAGAATGACACCAGAAACTTAGCCAATTGTTGAAATCAATAATCTTCTGCTTGTACTGTGGTATCAGTCTGGGTAATGGTAGGATGCTGCTCAGGGCTAGGGTCATGCCCGCCTGGGCTACATAATCTGAGAGCTCCTCCATGTCTCTTTTCATGTACTTCAGGGAGGTACATCTTAGGTTATTCACTCCCACATGTACAATGACGGTCATATTTGTATCTGTTGCTGAGGGACCTGAGTGCGTGCGTTATGTGCCGGATCCTAGCGCCTGACAGGCAGCTGACTGTTGCTTTCTCCTTATTCAACCTAGTGAGTGGGACATCAGTGTGCCTCACTGTCAAGTCACCTATGACTAGTGTATTGGGCAGGCTGTTTTGCCTTAGGGGCTTTGGTTGAGTGGCACACTGTAGAAGAGTTATGTGTGTCGTGATTCATGTTGTGTTGTCGTGGTCGAGTGCGTTTCTGCCTTGGAGGTCTCTGCTGTTTGGGTAGATTTTTATTGAGAGCCGCAGCGAAGGTGGGTGTGGGTTTGTGTTTTTATGTGAAGACAGTGCTGGTGTGTGTTCTGGAGGGCTGTGTGTTCCATGTGGTGTGGTGCAAGTGTTGATCTGCTCCTCTTGACCAGCTATTCCGGTAATGGCTGGAGAGTGCATGGTATCCAATTCGCAAGTCTGAATGTTGGGAGGTAACAGGAGAGGGTTGTCAGTGTACATGAGGCAGCTACTACATTGCCTCAGGATGCCCAAGTTCATCAGGTTAATAGGAGAAAGCATAGGGAACTGACCTTTGGACATGCCTGGAGGGGTGGGCATTAATAATAAGTACTGGAGCAGTTTCCTTGTAGAACGTTTAGTGCTGGTAGCACTGTTGTGTGCTACAATAATTGCTACAAGAAGTCTGGTAGAGTGCTAAACTAATAAGCTAGTAAAGGTGCAGGAGAAGAAAGAACCAGCAGATCTGAGGGAAAAATTGAAGAGCAGACTGACACAGCTCAGAAGCTTACAAACCGTCCCAAGTACAGCAAATCTGTATCTGGACTAGACTAGTTACAGGAAAGGTGGGAAATAAGCGCAATCCTGGGCTTTTAAACCAGAAAGTTGAAAGAGATGGAAAAACTGCCCAAACGGCCAATAAGCTACAATTTCTGGGCCAGAAACCACTCCTCTTGTGGTAGATAGGTTACGTAGTGCTTACCACTACCAATGATAAGCTAGAAGGCTTCCCTCCAACACAGAAAGGCTTAGGGGACTCAGAAGCTTACCAGCAGTCCTGTATACAGAAAATATGTATCTGGACTAGCTTACCACTCCCACTGATAATCTAGAAGGCTTTATGCTGCATTAAATTCACATCTGGCATTTGAAGTGCTTCTAAGGCAATTTCTTTGACACCAGAATAGCTTTTCTGTCTTATGTTTTAACAAATGTACTGTTCTGCATGTATACAGCCACAAAAACAAATAAAAAAAGAAATGTTTTTTGATGTTCTAAACTTGCAGCTAACTTAATTTGTATTTTTTGAATGCTTTATAAAAGAAGTTATGTTCTTACCATAACGTTCCATGTGAATTGTTCATCTCGCCTTTGTTCTTACACACGGGTTCGGAGCCGATCCTCGGCTCTGAGTCGGCCGCATCACAAGCTCTGCATCTAAGAGAAGCTCGAGGCACGGTCTATATCCCATGATCCTCCTCTGCTATCCCTCAGATCTTGCAAGAATCCAGAACGCACTACTAACCACTGCGCCTAACGCTCACGCAATCACACACTTGAACCTGAAACATATGAACTAAATACAGATAGGTGTATACCTAATGTGTCACCTACCAATTACTAGGTAGTGTAGATAACCCGAGTAGACCAACCAGACACTAGTCATACCAGTTCTTCCAGAACGCGGTGGGAGAAGGAGGGAGGGGATGTAAGAACAAAGGCGAGATGAACAATTCACATGGAACGTTATGGTGAGAACATAACTTCTTTATGTGAAATTGTTCGATCTCAACGTTTGTTCTTACACACGGGTAGCGTCCCTAGCTCCGTTACCCTGGGTGACTCACGGAAGAACGTTCCTGAGAACAGTGGAACCAAAGGATGCCCTGTCCTTGGAGGTCCTGTCCACTTTGTAGTGAGTAACAAACGTATGAGGCTCAGCCCACGTCGCTGAAGCACAAATAGTATCCAACGGTAGACGAGCGGCATGGGCTAGAGAAGTAGAAATGGCCCCAGTAGAATGAGCCTTAGGCCTGAGTGGAATTGGTTGTTTTGAAGCTGAATAGACAAAATTTATGCAGTCCGAAAGCTATTTGGATAACGTGCATTTTGTTACTGCCATGCCCTTCTTATTATCTGCAAATGAGACAAACAGTTAATCCGATTTCCTGCAATCTTTTGTTCTGTCCAGATAAAATCTCAGCTGCCTATGTACATCCAATTTGTGCAGCATGTATTCCAACTTGTTCGAATGTTTTTTGAAGAAGGTGGGAAGCTCTATAGAATGACTGATATTAAGCACAGAACATACCTTCGGGAGGAATGATGGATTAGTATGCAAGGAGACTGTCTGGATGGAAAACCATGTATGGTGGCCTAATGGACAAGGCCTGTAGCTCTGATATTCTACAAGCTGAAGTGACAGCAATAAGAAAAAGAGTCTTCCAAGACAAATACTTAAGTGGACACGTTGAAGCTGGTTCGAAGGGTGGTAACGTAAGTTGGGATAACATCAAATTCAAGTTCCATAGAAGAAACGGATCCCGAATGGGTGGACGGAGGTGAAAGGTACCCTTCATGAAAGCTCTACAAAGTCTGTGGGACATAACTGTAGAGCCCAATTCACCTACATGAAAGTTAGATATGGCAGCTAACTGTACTCTTATTGTGGATGTAGAGGCCCCTTCTTGAAAGAGTGTAGATAAAAATTCCAAGATTTTGTGTATCGGGGCCACCAAGGGATCTATACCTTGCCCTGATGCCCAACACGCAAAACATTTCCATTTACTCCTGTATAGTTTCGTGGTGGAAGCTTTGTGGGAAGAAACTAGAATGTGCTGTACTGCTGGGGACAAAACATTGGACCTGGCTAAATTGGGAAGCGGAGCAGCCAAGCTGTCAGTTTGAGGGACTGAAGAGATGGGTGAGGAACTCCCGACGAGTGAGTCAATAGGTCTGGCACTGGGTCCAGAATCCACGGTTCCTCCATCTGGTGGGTTCAAAGAAAGGGAAACCAGATCTGTCGAGGATAGAATGGTGCTATTAGAATGATCGTCCTTTCCAGACTCCTGGCTTTCTGTAGGAATTTGGGTATCAACGGAACAGGAGGAAATGCATATAGGAGTCCCGGGGGCCAATCGTGCACCAGTGCATCCCTGGGGGCACCCCCCGGAGGGGGAACTAGGGCAAAGTAGCTTCTGCATTTAGCATTTAAGGGGGATGCAGAAAGATCGCAGCAAGGCCGGCCCCATCTGCGGAAAATCCTCTCCGCCACTTGATTTTTGAGGGACCACTCGTGTGGCAACAAGATAGCTCTGCTCAACCTGTCCGCGATGATGTTGGATGACCCCGGAATGTGCGTTGCTATCAGAAAGCGACATGTGTACGCAGCCCATTGCCAAACTCTCAGAGCCTCTCTGCATAATGGGTAAGACTTGGTTCCACCCTGTTTGTTTATGTACCAGACCACTGACATATTGTCCGTCTGAACTGCCACTGTTCCTAGAGGTAGGGATTCGTGAAAGTGTTGCAACGCTAGAAACACTGCTCTCAACTCCAGGATATTGATGTGCAGATTGTACTCCATTCTTGGACCATTCTCCTTGGACCGTTCCCCCCTGAAAAAGTCCCCCCCACCCCATAAGGGAAGCGTCCGTGGTTATTGTGGCTGTAGGGCTGGGTAGTGCAAACGGGTGACCTATCGTTAGATCTTGGCTGTTCAACAACCACCAAAGATCCCGTTTGCAAGATTCTGTGATCAAGATGTCGTGTGACAAAGGAAGTAGTTAGAATGACCACTGTGTGAAGAGCAGCCACTGGAGGACCCTCATGTGCATCCTGCCCAGAGGAACTGCAATAAGGGTAGCTGCCATCATGCCCAGGGCTTTCAGCACTTGCGCAGCAGAAACTTTCTTGTTCCGAAGAAGAATAGCGACCCGATCCCTGAGGGCTGACACTCTTATCTGGGGAAGTTTGATCAGAGCTGTAGTAGTATCCAACTCCACCTCTATGAATGAGACATGCTGTGAGGGCGATAAGGCAGATTTTTCAAAGCTGACTGAGATTCTTAAACGGGAACAAAGGTTGATTGTGTAGTCCCTGGCTTGTACAAGATGATGCCTGGTGGTGGCGGTGAGGAGCCAGTCATCCAGATACGGAAACACCCGGAATCCTAGCCGCCTCAGGTGAGACGCCACTACTGCCATGCATTTGGTGAACACCCTGGGGGCTGAGGTGAGACCAAAGGGCAGAGCTCGAAATTGGAAATGACTGGCTCCCAGCCGGAAGCGCAGGTGATCTCTGGATGCTCTGGCCATTTTGATGTGGTAGTACGCGTCCCTGAGATCTATAGAGCACATCCAATCGCCCTTCTGCAGAAAGGGAAGGATCGATTGTAGCGTGACCATCCGGAATTTTTCCTTCTTTACGAAGGTGTTGAGTTTGCTGAGGTCCAATATTGGCCAACAGTCCCCTGTTTTCTTTGGAACTAAAAAGAACCTTGAGTAAGTTCCGGATCCTATCCGGTCCACCGGGACTGTTTGGATGACTCTTTTTTCGAGCAGCTTTCTTATTTCTATGGCTGCTTGATCTCGCAGATTGGGTGGAACATCTGGAAATCTCTTTTGATCAGGGGGAATGGTTATAAATGGGATGTTGTATCCTCTGGTTATTATGCTTTTTACCCAAGAATCTGAAGTGAAATTTAGCCAGGCCTCTGGGTATAAAGCGACCCGCGACTGCCTCCAGAGCAGGACAGTCGGGCCTCCACTCAGGAGTGCTGGACGGGTTTCCCAGGGACGCTATCCCTGTCGCCCTGGTTCTGCGGACCCCCTCTGCCAACTGTGCGGCGTCTTCCATTTCTCCCCCTCCTCTGCCTCTGGAGGGGGCATCACTCTGTGTGGACTGGAAAGATCCCAGAGTCTTTCGGAACCACATTTTTCCGCCTCTTTGCCCTTTGGGGTACGGTCTGGTCGGGTCAGAAAACCGGATCCCTACGGCAGACAGGGTCTTACCTTCTTGCTCACACCGAATGAGAGTCTCCTTTACTTTGGTTCCAAACAGGGTGGCACCATCAAAAGGGGCACTGGTAAAGGAAGACTTGAAGGCTTCCGCAAAGGGGCACAGGCACATCCAGGATTGTCTCTGCAGAGCAATCGCTGAAGCTGCAGCCCTACTCGAATCTTCGGCCGCATACGAAATGAGCCTCATGGACAAGTTTTCTATCGAAGTGAGGGTGTTAAGCTGTGCTGTTACCTTTTCCGAGACAGCAGCATCTGTGTTACCCTGCAGAGCATCTCTTAGCTCCTTAAAGAGATCTCTCTGAAGTCGCGTAAAGTGCGTAAGGTAGTTCAGCGAACGCACTGAAAAAGTCGCTGAACTGAAAACGCACTTCCCGTACCTGTCCATAGTCCCAGAATCCTTGTTAGGAGGATGGACAGAGGAAGATGCCTCGGACATTTCCTTCTTTGTGGCTGCAGCTACCACCATAGCATCAACTGGGACTCCTTTAGTAAGATAAGTCTTGTCCTGGGGGGCAGTGATATATTCATTCGGTCTCCGAGGGACTGGTTCCACTGAATCTGGAGTCTCCCATGCCCTTTGAGCTATTAGGTCCATTAACTCATCGAAGGGTGGGGTCACCCAGGAGGTAGAAGGTTGAGCCCCAAACGCCTTCAGCAACACCGATTCGTCCTCAGTGGGGGCAAGAGTCTGCAATCAACCCTCTGCTTCAAGATCTCCAGGATGTCAGCAAATGAGACATCCTCAGAGGAGGACCGTGGGGACCCCTCTGACTCATCCAAATCGGTGTCCGATGTCAATGATTCCTGTGGGGAATCAATGTGCCTCCTCTTGCACAATTTCTTCCTCGGGACTTCATCAGAGGGGGCATCTGGTGAAGCTTCCGAGGAACAGGGGACACCCTCTGGGGCTGGCTGAGGCATTGGGTCTCTATGCTTGGCAGGGATCGCGGGTACAGAAACAGAATGTGGCCCTTTGGGGGAAGGAGAAGATGACTCCGATGAAGTAAATGTCTTTTCAGACAAGACCTTCCTCATAACGTCAAAGGCACTGGAGCACCGGGCCGAGGACCCCACCGGATCCGAAGAGCACGGTAGTTTCCCCGAAACCGGGACCACGGGCTCCGACCCAGAGGATGGAGCCAAGCTAATCTGTGCCGAGGCTCCAAGGGGAAGAGTCAGAACCGAAAGTTCGATTTGACTCTCCGCCCCGAAACCGAGGAGCGACCGTCGGCTCCGCGACTCCTCAATGGGCTCTGAGGGAGTGGTGGTCAGTGGTGCCGATCGCACTAAGGAAGGCTTCGGCACTGAGGGCTCAACAATCATCAGTTCCTCTTCTCCCAGCTCTGAGGACTCGATGGGTCTCAAAGGAGGATCTGCCGGAGACATAGGGAGGGCTTCAAGTTTCGTTAATTGGGATGAAACCGCAATGAGTTTGGAAAGAGCCGTGTTCTCCATGAGCTTCTGTACTACTCGATCCACGTCGGTGTCAGATAATGGCCTGGAAGAACGGGTCGAAGGGGCCGAAGATGCCACCGAATGAAGGATCGAGGATGGAGGCACCTCCGACACTGGCTCCAAGACCTGGGCCTCGATCAGAGATAATCGCTCAATGCTCGGCCCCGAGGTCTGTGGAGCCGGTGACTGAACCTTAGTAGAGGTGCTCAGAGCCGATGACCTGGGCTCCGATACCTTCGAAGACTTCGACCCCTTCGAAGACTTCGACGCCTGATCAGCCTTCTCCAAGGCTTCTTGAAAGTCTGGCTTTAGCAAGCCCCTTTCGATTAACTTCCTGCGCCTTTCCATCATGACCCTTCCACTGAAGGAGTGACAAACAGAACAGTCCTCCTCCAGGTGGAGAGGGCCAAGACAGTAGATGCAGGAAGCATGATTGTCTGTGATGGACATTTTATGTCCACACTGACATCTTTTGAATCCAGACTTAGCTTTCTCTGCCATGTCTAAAACAAGTAACTAACTTGACCAATAACTTGTAAAACTAGAGAAAAAATAGTCTAACAACACAGTCAAATATTAAGCACTATCTATCTATATGTAAATAGTATGCATATATAAGAAACTAACGATAATATAAGTAAATATATATATATATATATATATATATATATATATATGTACAAACAAACACTGCACACAAGACTAAATACTAAAGTGTTAACTATAAGTATAAATATACAACCTAGAACTAAATTTTTGTTTACTGCTGTCAGAGCCCCGACAGGACTAAATATATAAAAGGGAAGCCCCTATGAATAAACACACACACACAACTGTTATTAATTATTAACTAAGATAACTAGCTTTAAATAGCTCTAAATCTCAAAATATAGTGAAAATACAAAAAGCTTTTACTGGCCCGAGCTCTCCTCGACGTGATCTGTTGCAGAGGCAAACTAGATCTGGGGGATAGCAGAGGAGGATCATGGGATATAGACTGTGCCTCGAGCTTCTCTTAGATGCAGAGCTTGTGATGCGGCTGACTCGGAGCCGAGGATCGGCTCCGAACCCGTGTGTAAGAACAAACGGCGAGATCGAACAATTTCACATCCCAGGATTAATACTAAAAACTGAAAGAGAAGTAAATGAAGTCAGTTAATACAGCTTAACAGTGTGAACCTGTGGCAGAAAATAAAAACAACATACCCCTAACAGCAACACAAGTTCCAATTTTTGAGCCCCCTTATGTTAAACAACTGTTAAACAACTCCTGATAATTTTAGCAGATATCACATCAAGTTTCAGAAATAGCACTCACTTCCTTATTTTGGAATCAGTTTCAGTGTAGAACAGTCGTACAATCAAACTAAGTCCATTAATATACAGCTTAAACCCTTAATGTGGATGAAAACTACACTTCTCAAAAGACCAGATTTTTGTAGAATATTTGCCTCATATTTCTGGTCTGCTCCTTATGAAACCTGCTTTGCCTGAAAATAACTGAGGACTGAAGTCACTAAATACGGACAAATATTTGAGTTTTGAGACTTCATATCCTTCAGAAAATACATGCCAACACAAATCCTTCTGCTCTAGCAACTTTCTAAGTTTGTAAAAGCAATATTTAAAATCTGTTGCTATTCTTTGGCTTTTGTCCCCCACAATTTTAGGCTGTGTTAGGATTTCTTGTGCTAAGAGGTTGAGAGGTATGCTGAAGACTTTTGGTCTGAGCATATTAAGTTCAGCTGTAAGGCTTTTACATAAATTAAGAATCCTTCTGCTCTAGCAACTTTCTAAGTTTGTAAAAGCAATATTTAAAATCTGTTGTTATTCTTTGGCTTTTGTCCCCCACAATTTTAGGCTGTTAGGATTTCTTGTGCTAAGAGGTTGAGATTTATGCTGAAGACTTTTGGTCTGAGCATATTAACTTCAGCTGTAAGGTCTTTTACATAAATTAAGTATGCATCCAATCACACCTTAAGGACTGCATACTACTACTCATCAATGCTAAGAGAAAACATTTCCTGTCATAGAACAGGGTAAGAGGAAGCTGAATATCCATGAACCCACTACACCATCTACCAGACTGCATAAGGAATTGAGAGTTGCAGTGGAGTAAAGATCCTGAATCCTCTACACCAGATGTGTCCAACCTGTGGCCCATGGGCCACATGCTGCCCTCAGAGCTCTTCCATGCAGCCCACGACCTTTAACTGCACCTTCAGTGCACACACGTGCCAATACACTTTTTCTGTTTGTTTTTCATGACAGTGACCTGTAACCGCAACATTGGTGTGCGCATACACCAAAGCACCCTTCCCGTTTTGTTTTTTTCATGCCAAAGTAGGATCTGTGTGTTTGCGCCGCTGTGTTATTTCACACTGAAGAGGGATTCATGTACGGATTTGCCGTCATTGCCTTTGAAAGGGACAGCACCTAATGGTATTAATAGGCAAGTGCGGAGTGAGTGCATGCATGGAAGCAAAATGTTTGTGTGCGTGAAAGTAGAAGGGGTGTGTGTGTGCGTGTGTGTGTGTGTGTGTGTGTACGTGCGCGCATGAGAGAGAGAGAGAGAGAGAGAGAGACACTGTGTGTTGTACTAAATTAACGTACCTGTCAACTGTACGGATTTTCAAAGAATGTCTGGTATGTCTGAGCTCACAAAGAGTGGGGAACAAATGGGTGGCAGTCAGCTAAGTCTTTAAGTGTATAAGGCTGTGTTTTTTGTCAGTACAACATAATTCCCTGAAAATGTTGTTAATAGATCAAAGGGACTGATATATGGATTATTTGGCATGCTTAGTTAAAGTCCAGTTGCTGCATTATAAACAGTTTCCATTATGGTTGGAGGAATGACTTTTGCTCAGAGGAATGCAGTACATCAGAATATATCTATTTTATGATGATATTGCTTCAGAAATAAAAAAAACAAGCTTATTTTTCTTAAGGAATTTTTATATTGGTGGATTTATGCTTGCTCTTCCTACCAAATTTAGACTTAAGCAGTGACCCTCACTAAATGAAGATACAATTGTGTGTGTGTCTTTGTATTTGAAGTCACCAACAGAAAGTACATTCTGGAGTGAGAGAGCTGGCATATTTTCCTGTGAAATTTGTTAGAACATTTCAAGAGAATCAGAAATTTGGTCCTGTATGACTAGGTATCGCTAATATTACTACATACACACCACTGTTTTTTCATATTCATTTCATAATTTTCAGGCAGACAGTTAACTAAGTATATCTCAGAAGCCTATCATTAGGGTGTCTTCTGAAATCTTATCTAAAATACCTGTTCCTCAGACTATATGATTTTTACTGTAATTTTAAATGTATAGCATATGGTTATTTTACTTGTTCAGGAAGACATTTACATATTTGACAATATGCAGCCTGTTTTTCTAGACTCTGTTAGCTCATGCACTGGGGTGTATAAAGCTGAATATTCTCTTGTTTGTCCTGATAATTTTATAATGATACCAGGAAGAGTGATGTAGGGATATTGACATTTGTAGACAGCATCATATCTAGGCTGGTATGGTAATAAGATATTGATAGACTACCCCCATAAAACATTCAGTTTAAAAAAATCTTACCAATGACAAATACCTTGTGTTGCTGTAACACTGAGCCTAAAAAGAAGATGCAATTCTGTACAGAGGTGAATACTGTAGTATAAAAATTGTCATTTAATTTTGTTTTATAATTAAAATTCAAGATGCATTTTTCCTTTGCCTTTGGAACTGAGAGCATAGACGGAGTTTTATTATGGGTAATTATTCCAGTAACAAGCCTTGAAAAACTTCTGGGACTATAGTCAACTTTTTGGAAACATAGCCATTGATGTACAGGAAGTAGAAATGGCAAACAGAAAGCAGTTAGTATTTGGAAGTTTAAAAATAATAGATTCCACGTCATATTATTGTGATAATGGCACTGATACCCTTTACTATGCTCACACAAATAAATACAAATGCAGATCTCTTGAATTTTACTGATCACTCTGGTCTTCATACTATCTAATAAATCTGCATCTTAGAACAGGCATCATGATTGCAAAGAATGGCAATATGAAAAATCTTTGCTATATAGATACTTTTTGGGCATCTACTGACTTTAGATCCACAGCGTTTCCCATACCTCTGACATGCTTAATGATGCCCATGATATTGGAAGCTTACCTTGGATTTGTCCCCTCCACAATGAGTGTGTCACTCCAAATAAGAAGGGTTCTCAGCCCAAGGGCCTAGTAAGATCCAAGTGCAAGCAGTGGACAGGGCATGCACAGGTGCAATAATTGTCCAGCTGAGTTTTTTCTTTGTGTCCCTACTCACCCTCTGTGTACTTGTATGCTATACATCACATGGTGGCTGCACAGGAGTGCCATGGGGAGTCACCTCTTCATGTAATGATATGCCCTGTGTTATGCCCAGCCATCTAGCAACTTGATTGATGACTGTTATCATAGCTACAATGTCACCAGATCTTGTGTCTGGGTGTGCCTTGAACATGTTCTCACATTCTGCTCTCTGCTCCCTCCTCCCTCCAAAAAAAAGCAGCCTTGTACCTCATCATTCCTCTTCCCACATCATTGGCTTCTCCAGCACCTGGGCTGATAATCTACCTAGGGTGTCTGTGTTTCAGTCAGAGCTTCTTCCCTATTGTGCCATAAAACATCTTTAAGAAACCAGCAAAATCAAGAGGTATGATCTCATAAAAACGGAAAGGTTCTGTAGCGTTTTATTAAAAAAAAAAATATATATATATATATATATATATATATATATATATATATATATATATATATATAAACTAAGATGTTAAAGTTCACTGTTAGATTAAGAATTAGAACTTTAAGGCAAATATTAGACATTTATTCATTGTTCAAATGCACCTACAGTACAGCCAGGAGGTCGACTTTGGTCGCCCGTGGCAGCAAAAGAGTTAAAGTACAGTTTTGTACCTACCATAAATGTAGATGTTCGAGTGTAAATACTGCTGCAGTCATTACACTTGGGTTATCCTGCCGTCAGGCGGTTCCCCAGTCGGCCTGAGTTCCAAAGTCTTGGTCCGGCATTGGTTGCTGTCACCTCCTCCCTGACGTCAGTGCGACAGAGGTATATAAGATGCAGCCGATGCCATTTTCTTCAGTTTTTCTTGCCCCAGATGTCAGGTGCCCCCAAATAGGTAGGCAATTCAAATTGCTAGTAAAATAGACAAAAGAAAAGCAAACAACCATTTTTAGTTACCAGCAAATACTCCCCATAGGTAATAAAGGGTAGATGACCTAGGTAAGTACCAGAAAGTAAGAGGGGAAGGAGGGAGGATAACCTGGACTGCAGCAGTGTTTACACTCCAACATCTACATTTATGGTAGGTACAAAACTGCACTATGTTCATCGTGTTACACTGCTGCAGTCATTACACTTGGGTGGAATCCCAAAGTTGAGGTAGGGTGGCTGGATATATAAGGCATTATGGGAGGCTATAAGGCCCTGCAGTACAGCAGTGGCGAAGCCAGCTCTGGATTTGGAGTATAAAGGCAAATGGTAATGTTTGGTGAAGGTATGCACAGAAAGTACAGTTATGTACCTACCATAAATGTAGATGTTAAGAGTGTTCACACTGCTGCAGTCATCACACTTGGGTTATCCTGCCATCAGGCAGTCCTGCAGTCGGCCAGAGTTCCAAGTCTTGGTCCGGCGTCGGTTGCTGTCGCTTCTTCCCTGACATCAGTGCGCCAGGGGTATATAATATGCATCAGACACCATTTTATTCAGTTTTTCTTGCCCCAGATGTCAGGTTCCCCCAAGTGGGTAGGCAATACATATTGCTAATCAAAAATATACATATAAAATAAAAACAATACCTTCAGTTACCAGCAAATACACCCCAAAGGTTGTATAGGATAGAAGGGTATAGATAAGTCCAGCTAGTTCATAGGGGATGGAGGGAGGGTAACCTGGACTGCAGCAGTGTGAACACTCGAACATCTACATTTATGGTAGGTACAAAACTGTACTATGTTCATCGTGTTACACTGCTGCAGTCATCACACTTGGGTTGAATCCCAAAGCTAAGTTTGGGTGGCTGGTCTATAAAGAGTTAGGATTGGCTAAGAGGCCCTGCAGAACTGCAGTGGCAAATCCTGCTCTGGATTTAGAGTAAAGAGGCAGGTGGTAATGCTTGGTGAAGGTGTGCAGTGAACTCCAAGTTGCAGCCTCTAACATTTCCTTGGTAGGTACTCCTCTGAGAAAGGCTGTTGAAGTGGCTGTTGCCCTGGTGGAATGAGGCCTAATGTTATTAGGGACTGATTTTCCATGCTGTGTGTAGCAGTATTGAATACAGTGTCCTATCCATTTGGATATAGTCTGCTTTGAGATAGCCTTGCCTTGTGATCCTGCAGCATATGCTACAAACAGTTGATCAGTTTTCCTGAAAGCTTTTGTTTTGTCCAAGTAGAAGTGTAGCTGCCTGTGTATGTCCAAAGAATGCAGAAGTTTCTCCCCTTTATTTTGGGGGTTTGGATAAAAAGTAGGCAAATGGATGGTTAAGAGCCACACTAGATACCACCTTTGGCATGAAGGTAGGGTTTGTCCTTAAAGATACCCTGTCATGATGAAAAATTATAAAAGGTTCCACTGCCATTAAAGCCTGTAGCTCTGAGACTCTTGTGCTGAAGTTACTGCCAGGAGCAGAGCTGTTTTCCATGATAAAAATTTTAGATCGGCTGTATTGGCTGGCTCAAAAGGTGGTAGGGTCAGTTTTTCCAAAAAAAAATTGAGGTCCCAAGTTGGTGTTGGTGCTCTCCGGGGCAGTCTTATGTTTTTAGCCCCTCTGAGGTACTGCTTTAGCAAGGGATGAGAGAATAAAGGAGGATCCGTGTTGTAATGTGCAGAAATGGCAGAGGCGTGGATCTTAATTGATGAAAAAGATAGGTCTCTGTCCAGCATCTCAGTTAAGTATTGTAAAATCTGAAGAATGTTTGGAACAAGAAGGTCAAGGCTGTGAGACTGGTTCCAGGTGCAGAATCTCTTCCATTTTTCTGAGTAAGCTTTCCTGGTGCTAGGCATCCTGGCCTCCAAAATGATATCCATAACCGCTTTAGAGAGAGGTGTTGCCTGTTTGACTAAAGTATCTGCCATGCAGCCAAGTTTAGGGTTTTGAGCTGACCATGCAGGATCGGATTGTTTTGTTGAGTCAGAAGGTGTGGAATTTGGGGAAAAATCCATGGTGGGCCGTGAGCCAAGTTCCTTAAGACAGGGTACCAGTGCTGGCGTGGCCAGTCTGGAGCAATCAGGATCATCTGTGGTTTTTCTTGTCTGGCTTTCAGGAGTACCTTTGAAAGGAGAGGCAGTGGTGGGAAGGCATAGGACTTTTAGGTTTTTCCAGCTGAACAGAAGAGCATCCACTTTCCATGCTTGTTTGTGATAAGTCCTTGTGGAGAATTTTTGTAGTTGGCAATTCAGAGGGGAGGCAAAAAGATCTATGTCTGGGCATCCCCATTTTTATGTTATCATGCTGAAGATTTGTGGATTCAATTTCCATTCGTGAGGGTCCATGATATTTCTGCTTAGGTCGTCTGCCAGAGTATTTTTCTTTCCTGGCAGGAATTGTGCTTGCAGGTGAACTTGGTACGTTAGAGCTGTGTTCCACAAGGTCATGGCTTGCCTGCATAGGGGATTAGAATGAGTGCCCCCTTGCTTGGTATGTACCACATTACTGTGGTGTTGTCTGTCTTTAGTAATAGTTGTCCTCGATGTAGAAGGTCCTTAAAAGCTGTTAGGGCATTTTGAACAGCCAACATCTCTTTTTGATTGATGTGAAGATGCATCTGGTCTGTGGTCCACTTGCCCTGAATGCATTTTCCTGCCATGTGTGCTCCCCAGGCGTAATCCAAAGCATCTGTTGTTAGAGTTTGCCTGGCTGTGGGTTGGGTAAAAGGCGGACCCTTGTTTAGGTGACATGCCTGTGCCCACCATCAAAACTCCTGTTGTAGGCAGGGAATCAATGGAATTACTGCTTCTAGACTGTGAGAATGTTGAGTCCAAACACTTTTTAGGTACCATTGTAATTTCCTCATATGCAGTCTGGCATATGGTATTAGTAGTACGCAGGATGCCATGAATCCCAGGGCCTGCAGAATTTTTCTTGCAGGGAGATGGGACGTTTTTGCCAGTAGTTGAAAATATTGAGTTAGTAGCACTTGTTTGTCTGGCGTGAGCTAAGCCATCTGGGCCGTTGTATTTAAGCTGGCACTCAGGAATGTAATCTGTTGTGAGGGCACTAGTTTTGACTTCTTTTCGTTTACTGTGTACCCTAGAGAAATCAGCAACTTTTTCACAAATGCCAGATGCTGTAGAAGAATGTTCTTGGTCTCTGCTTGAATGAGGCAGTCGTCAAGGTATGGATATATTTGAATTCCTTTTTGTCTGCAAAATGCAATTACTGGTGCCAGGCACTTGTGAAGACTCTGGGTGCAGTAGATAAGCCAAAGGGCAGTGCAGAGAATTGGTAGTGCATTGTACCAGCTTTGAATCTGAGGTATCTTCTGCAATTTTGTCTGATTGGGACATGCAGGTATGCCTCTCTGAGGTCCAGAGTAACAAGCCAAGCCTTCTTGCCCAGCATGGGTAGAAGCTGCTGTAATGTCAACATTTTGAATTTCAGAATATCCAGGTAAATATTCAGAACTGAAAGGTCCAGTATAGGCCTCCAGGCTTTGTCCTTTCTGGGGACCAGGAAGAGTCTTGAGTAAAATCCTTGTCCTTGTTCCTGTTGTGGTACTTTTTGTATAGCTCTCATGTCCATGAGGGCTGAAATTTGTTTTTGTGCCTCTACCTATTGATTCTGTGGCAGGTCTGGCATTCCTTTTAGCTTTGGTAAAGTAGGGAAGTAGAATCTGTAACCTTGAGACACAATATTCAGGACCCATTTGTCTTGGGTGATTGTTTGCCAGTTTTGAGAAAAAAGTGCTAGTTTTCCCCCTAAGGGGGCTTCCAAAAGGGACGTGCTTGGCGTACGCAAAGGAAAGTAATTGTGACTGTTTCCTGTAAGGTTGAGACTTGTCCTCACCTCCTTTTGGGGTTGAGGTGCCCCACTGTCGTTGTCTGTTTGAGCTATGGGATTGAGATCTGTCTCTTGGGCATCTGTATCTGCCTCGCCTCTCTGTGGCCTATCTGACACTGGAAAGGACCAATTTTTTGTTGGCCAATTTCTGCTAAACCGAGGTGGCTGTACCTGTAAGAAATCCTTGACTGTTTGCATAGATTTAGCTTTATCCTCCATTTTCTTTAACACCTCTTCTGCCTTAACACCAAACAAGGTATCATGTTGTAAAGGAGCATCCAATAACTTTGCCTTAACATGATCAGGTAAACTCTGTTCTTTTAACCAAGCATGTCTTCGAATAACAGAACCTGTAACTGTGGCTCTACAAGAGGCCTCTAAAGAATCAAAACCACATTGTAGAGTATGTTTTCCCACCTGTTCAACTGCATGCAATAAATCCTGAATTTCTTTACAATCAGGAGCTTCTGAGCTAGCAAGCATTTTCTGTTTTAACTGAGCCATTAAATATTGTTGGTACTTAAGCATGTGAAACTGGCAATTTAAAGCTCTTATTGCTAAAGTTGCAGACATGTATACTTTTTTCCCCCATCTATCCAAAGCTCTGGAATCTCTGTCAGAGGGTACTGGATTTTTTGCAATGGAAGCCTTAACCCCTTTTGGACCCTGGTAAATAGTTTCTGGATCAGCAGAAGGGTTTTTGTAAAGAAACTTGTAAGAGTCAGGGACTCTATAATACCTATCTGGCTTGGCTGGAGCAGGGGGCAGAGAGTCAGGAGATCAGCTGGATTCAGAGAACACATCATTCACAATGTCTAGCACAGGCGGAATAGCTAGGGGCCTGTGCTGAGGCAATAAGAGGAAATCATGGAGCCTTTTCTTGGATTCTGAGTAATCCTGACTTTCCCAATGGAAATGTTCCCTCATGGTATGTAAAGTTTCCCCAAAAAAATAATCCTCAGGATGAGAGGCTGAAGGGATAGATTCCTCAGCATCAGAGTCCTCATAGGGGGGTAAAGAGTATCCCTGGTCTGAAGAGGAATCAGGGAGGAAATGGAAACCTGATCAGAGGAGTCATAGTCTGTATCCTGCCTAGGCCTTTTCTCAGGAGGGGGATGGGAACCCCTGATTAGAGTAATGAGGTCTTCGGCCATTTTAAGCATCTGTTTCTTAGGCATGGAGGACTGTCCAGGAGAATGCTGTACTTGTTTCTTTGTCTTTAATGGTACCTTTGTCTTGGCTGTTGTTTTAATGGTAAGTTGTAAAGGTCTGAAAACACCCTCAGAAGCCGGTGCCTGCTCAGCGGCTCTGGACCCATCTGAGGGATTAGTTTCCATAGGCCCAATACCTTGAGTTTCCAGAGGTCTAGATGTCTCCACGTGGGAGTCGGAAGCGGCCTGTGGCTCTGAGGTAGCGGGTGTCAGGGGCTGCAAAAGCACCTCACTGAGAACCGGCGACTGGCCTAGAAGAGGTTTAGTCGGTTGTGGACCTCGGATGCCTGTCTTTATCCTTGTCTTTGCGTTTTTTCAGTATTGAGGTCGTCGGCTGATCCGACGGTATGGTATAATTGAACCTTTGGCCAAAGTAGTGTAAAGCAAAATCAAAACGTCTTTTTATAGTGCGTTTGTTGAATCTAGCACAAAACCGACAACTAGTGACGTCGAGATCAGGGCCTAGGCATGGAATACAGTAAGAGTGGAAGTCCTTATGAGGTATTTGCTTCCCACAAGAAATACAATTATTAACTTTTTCTGACATCGGTCTGAGGTGAGAAAAAGGTTTCCCCAACGGGGTACTTAGCTTTATTGAAGACTACGGATCTGAAATTCGACTTTGAAAATCTCAGGAGTCGGCCGACCGGCACTTGCGAACTGCGTCTGCTTTGGGCACCGCGAGGCAAGAAAGACTGGAGAAAATGGCATCGGATGCATATTATATACCCCTGGCGCACTGACGGCAGGGAAGAAGCGACAGCAACCGACGCCGGACCAAGACTTCGGAACTCTGGCCAACTGCGGGACTGCCTGACGGCAGGATAACCCAAGTGTGATGACTGCAGCAGTGTAACACGATGAACATCTCCATGTTGCTGCTTCCAAAATATCCTTGGTAGGTACTCCTCTGAGGTAGGCAGTTGAAGTGGCTGTTGCCCTGGTGGAGTGAGATCTAATGCTGCTAGGTACAGGTTTCCCATGGTGGGTATAGCAGAAACATATACAGTGTCCTATCCATTTTTGAAATAGTCTGCTTTGAAATGGCTTTTTCCTGTGCTCCTGCAGCGTATGCTGCCAATAATTGCTCAGATTTTCTGAAAGCTTTGGTTTTGTCCAAGTAGAAGCGTAACTGTCTGTGAATGTCCAAAGAATGTAGTAGTCTCTCCCCTTTGTTCTGTGGTTTTGGATAAAAAGTTGGCAAGTGAATAGTTTGGTTTAGAGCCACACTTGATACCACCTTTGGCATAAACATAGGGTTGGTTCTTAAAGACACCCTGTCCTGGTGGAAGATGAGGAAAGGTTCCACTGCCATTAGTGCCTGTAATTCTGAAACTCTTCGTGCTGATGTTATTGCCAGTAGCAGAGCAGTTTTCCAAGAGATGCATTTTAATTCTGCTGTGTTAGCTGGCTCAAAAGGAAGTAAAGTTAATTTTTCCAAAACAAAGTTAAGGTCCCAAGTTGGTGTAGGTGCTCTACGGGGCGGTCTTATGTTTTTAGCCCCTCTGAGGTACTGTTTGAGCAAAGGATTAGAAAAAATAGATGGATCCGTGTTATAATGAGCAGAAATAGCTGAGGTGTGGATCTTGATGGATGAAAAGGAGAGGCCCTTGTCCAGCATCTCAGTTAAGTATTGAAGTATCTGAGGAATGTTTGGGACAAGAGGGTCAAGGCTGTGTGTTTGGTTCCAGGCACAGAATCTCTTCCATTTATCAGAGTATGCTTTCCTGGTGCTAGGCCTTCTGGCCTCCAGAATGACATCCATAACAGCTTTGGAAAGAGGCATTGCTTGCTTGACTAAGGAATTTTCCATGCAGCTAGATTTAAGGTCTTTAGCTGGCTGTGAAGTTTCTGATTGTTGTGCTGTGTCAGCAACTGTGGGATTTGAGGCAAACTCCAGGGTGGTTCTTGTGCTAAGTTCTTTAAGATTGGGTACCAGTGCTGGCGTGGCCAGTCTGGTGCAATCAGGATCATCTTTGGCTCTTCCTGCCTGGCTTTTATGAGCACCTTTGGAAGGAGAGGTAAAGGAGGGAAAGCATATACTTGTAATTTTTTCCAGCTGAATGAGAGGACATCCACTATCCATGCTTGTGGATGGTAGCTCCTTGTGCAGAATTTCTGTAATTGGCAGTTCATTGGGGAAGCAAACAGATGTATGTCCGGGCTCCACCATTTTTGTGTTATCATTCTGAATATTTGTGGGTTCAATTCCCATTCGTGGGGGTCCATGATGTTTCTGCTTAGGTCGTCTGTGATTGTGTTTGCAGATGAACTTGGTAGTTTAGGGCTGTGTTCCACAAGGTCATGGCTTGTCTGCAGAGGGGGTAGGAATGTGTGCCCCCTTGCTTGTTTATGTACCACATAACTGTGGTGTTGTCTGTCTTTAGTAGTAATTGTCCTGGATGCAGCAGGTCCTTGAAAGCTATAATAGCATTTTGTACAGCTAGCATCTCTTTTTTGATTGATGTGGAGATGTCTTTGCTCTGTGGGCCACTCGCCCTGGATACATTTTCCTGCCATGTGTGCTCCCCAGGCGTAATTCGATGCATCTGTTGTCAGTGTTTGCCTGGCTGTGGGTTGAGTGAAAGGCTGTCCCTTGTTGAAGTGACAAGCTTGTGCCCACCATCGAAACTCCTGCTGTAGGCAAGGAATTAGTGGTATAACTGTTTCCAAACTTTAAAAAATAGAGAAAGCGAAAAGCCACCAGCCGGATATAAAACGTAAATTATTTTATTTGAAACAACGCACTTGTAACTAAACAAACTTAAAATAGGCAATTCAATACTTCACATACACGAACGATAAACCATAAGCGCTTTCGTTTAAAAAGTTTTAAACTTCATCAGATAATCCATTTACAATGTTTCCAAACTTTGACAGATTTGAGACCATACACTCTTTAGGTACCATTGTAGTTTCCTCATATGCAGCCTGGCATATGGAATTAGTAGTATGCAAGATGCCACGTAGCCCAAGGCCTGTAGAATTTGTCTTGCAGGGAGTTGGGTCTTTGTTGCCATTAAATGAATATATTGAGTCAGTTGTCCTTGCTTGTCTGGTGTGAGATAAGCCATCTGGGCCGTTGTGTTCAAGCTGGCACCCAGGAATATTATCTGTTGTGAGGGCACTAGTTTTGATTTATTTTCATTTATTATGTACCCCAGGCAACTTAACTTTTTTATGCACGCCAGATGCTTTAATAGAATGTCCTTGCTCTCTGCTTGAATCAGGCAGTCATCCAGGTATGGGTAAATTTGAATTCCTTTTTGCCTGCAAAATGCAATTACTGGTGCCAGGCACTTTGTGAAGACCCTGGGCGCAGTAGATAAGCCAAAGGGCAGTGCAGAGAATTGATAGTGCATTGACCCAGCTAGAAATCTGAGGGATCTTCTGCAGTTTTGTCTGATAGGGACATGCAGGTATGCTTCTTTGAGCTCCAAAGTCACAAGCCAAGCTTTCTTGCCCAGCATGGGAAGAAGCTGCTGTAGTGTCAACATCTTGAATTTCAGAACATCCAGGTAAGTGTTTAGTGAAGAAAGGTCCAGAATGGGTCTCCAGGCTTTGTCCTTTCTGGGAACCAGAAAGAGTCTCGAGTAAAATCCTTGTTCTTGTTCCTGTGGTGGTATCTTTTGAATAGCTTTCATGTCCATGAGTGCTGTAATTTGTATTTGAGCCTCTGCCCATTGATTTGATGGCAGATTTGGCATTCCTTTTAACCTTGGCAGAGTGTGAAAGTGGAACCTGTAACCTTGAGATACAATGTTGAGAACCCATTTGTCTTTGGTGATGCAATGCCAGTTGTGATAGAAAAATGCCAGTTTTCCTCCTAAGGGGGCTGCCAAGAGAGAGCTGTTTGGCAGCTGCAGTGGAAAGTCATTGAGGCTGCTTTTTATAAGGTTGAGGCCTGTCTTCCCCTTCTTTCTGGCCTGGTGTACCCCATTGTCGAGGCCTGTAAGATCCTTGTGCTTGACCTCTACCTCTTGGACGTCTGTATCTGCCCCTTTGAGGTCCATCTGTGACTGGAAAGGACCAATTCTTTGTTGGCCAATTTCTGCTAAAACGAGGAGGCTGAACCTGTAAGAAATCTTTCACTGTTTGCATAGATTTTGCCTTATCCTCTATCTTCTTTAATACCTCCTCTGCCTTAACTCCAAACAGCACATCCCGCTGTAAAGGTGCATCCAATAATTTGACCTTAACATGATCTGGTAACGTATGTTCTTTTAACCAAGCATGCCTTCTAATGACAGAGCCTGTAACTGCTGCTCTACAGGAGGCCTCTAAGGAATCAAACCCACATTGCAAAGTATGTTTTCCCACTTGTTCAGCTGCATGCAATAAATCCTGCATTTCTTTAAAATTAGGAGGATCTGAATCTGGAAGCATCTTTTGTTTCAACTGAGACATCAAAAATTGCTGATATTTTAGCATGTGAAACTGGCAATTCAAGGCTCTCATTGCTAAAGTTGCAGACGTATATACCTTTTTCCCCATCTGTCTAATGCTCTGGAATCTCTGTCAGAGGGAACTGGGTTTTTTGCTGATGAGGCCTTAATCCCTTTAGGTCCCTGAGAAATAGGTTCAGGGTCAGCAACAGGGCTTTTGTACAGAAATTTGTGAGAGTCAGGGACTCTGTAATATCTATCAGGTTTAACTGGGGCTGGGGGTAAGGAGTCAGGGTTTAAACAGGATTCAGAGTACACATCATCCACAATATCTAAAACTGGCGGGATAGCAAGGAGTCTGTGTTGAGGCAATAAAAGGAAGTCTCTGAGCCTTCTTGGATTCTGAGTAATCCTGGCCTTCCCAATGGAAGTGTTCCCTCATGGTATGCAAGGTCTCCCCATATGAGTAATCCTCAGGCGGAGAGGCTGATGGAATTGATTCCTCAGCATCAGAATCCTTATAAGGGGGTAAAGAATATCCTAAGTCCGAGAAAGAGTCTGAGGAAATGGACACCTGATCGGAAGATTCAAAGTCTGCATCCTGTCTGGGCCTTTTATCAGGAGGGGGATGGGACCCCCTGATCAGTGAGATTAGGTCCTCGGCCATTTTTAGCATTTGTTTCTTAGGCATGGAAGCCTGTCCTGGAGAGAGTTGTGTCTGTTTCTTTGCTTTTAAGGGGGGCTTAGACTTAGCAGGGGGTTTAATGGTTAGCTGGGTAGGTCTGAAAACACCCTCTGTAGCTGTGGATTGCTCAGCTACTTCAGTTCCCTCTGTGGGGTTAGGATCGGAAAGCTGAAAACCTAGTGCATCCGTAGGCCCAGCCAGCTCCACGTGGGAGTCAGAGGTGGTCTGTGATTCTGTGGAAGCGGTCGTCAGGGGCTGCGCAGGCGCCTCGCTGAAAACCGGCGACCGGCCTAGAAGAGCCTCGTCGTCAGTTTTGGGCCTCGGATGCCTGTCCTTGTCCTTGCAGTTTTTATGCATTGCGGTCGTCGGAAGTTCCGACAGCATGGTGTAATTGAATTTTCTGCCAAAATAATGTCGGGCAAAATCAAACCAACGTTTAATAGTGCACTTGTTAAACCTAGCACAAAACCGACAACCAGTGATGTCGTGGTCAGGGCCTAGGCATGGAATACAATAGGAGTGGAAATCCTTATGAGGTGTTTGCTTTCCACAAGAAATACAGTTATTAACTTTTACTGATATCGGTCTGAGGCAAGAAAAATTTCCCCAACGGGGTACTTAGCTTTTTTAGAAGACTTCGGTTCTGGATTCAGAATGAAAATCTCAGGAGTCGGCCGACCGGCACTTGCGAACTGCTTCTGCTTCGGGCACCGCACGGCAAGAAAGACTGAAGACAATGGTGTCGGCTGCATCTTATATACCCCTGTCGCACTGACGTCAGGGAGGAGGTGACAGCAACCGACGCTGGACCAAGACTTTGGAACTCAGGCCGACTGGGGAACTGCCTGATGGCAGGATAACCCAAGTGTAATGACTGCAGCAGTGTAACACGATGAACATCTATATAATATATTTTATATGCGGTCCCAAGACAATTTCTGTTCACTCTATGTGTCCCTGGCAAGCCAAAAGGTTGGACACCCCTGCTCTACACCAACTACTCGACTGCTAAATTAATTGTGAGTTTCAAGGGAAGTGAAGTTTTACTGTTGCTCACTCTTAATTCTATTTTCAATGTGCAACTGTTTTGTTTAGCAAATGGCAGTCAGTGTTTGGGCTATAAAATCTGAAAGCAGTGTTAGTAGCACAACAGATTGCATACTTCCCTTTGGAGCAGAAGACTATGGGTTCTACTCCTGCACCATTTAAATGTTGTTGTCGTGTCTTTCGGCTTTTCCCAGTTAGGGGTCGCCACAGCGGAACTCCGGTCCGCTAATGGATTGCAGATACTATGGTGCACTTTAAGGGGGTGGGGGTAATGCACTCCTGAGTGTCTCCCCATTTGGCTGAGATGCCTAGTAACTATGAACTTGTTGGTTTACCATCAATTCCCTACTGTAATATTACCAGCTTACCATTTTTTTATGTAAACATAGGCAATTAATTCATCGAGGGCAGCAGGCACTGAATTTGCAGATGAAACACTGAAATGTAAAGTTGTTTGCCACGTAGCAACCACTTCAAACCACTTCAATAGTTACAATCTCTTTAATGAGGAATTATTCAGATGACAGACTTCTGCAGACATTGTACATATTGACTGATATTAGTGGATTGTAATGACAAAAGATTTATCGTTTTTATAAGCCATTTATGGTTGAAATGTTTGGAAATGGGTAGTTTGTCATTATTGGTTCATACATTTTGTTTCATTGCTTACTGGAAAATGTTCAAAACTGCAAATTTAAAACACATTCTAACAAGTGGTGCTGTATTATACAAGGAATATAATTAATTTCCTCACAAGCTTTCTAAATATATATATACTTTTTATCAGGCATGGGATAGAAAGCTTGTGAGGAAATTATTACTCTGTTTTTGTTTTACTTGGATCGCTTGTCTGTATACTTAATAAAGGATTTTTGACTGGAAACTGCCTGCCTCACTTGGATTACTTTTGAATACTTAGTAATGCTATAGAATTATATATTTTCTATTATTTCTTTTATTACGTTTTGACTTGATGAGTTTCTGTTCGCTACTTCTACTACTATTGTCTGATCTGATTAATATACAGTGATTAACTAGAAATATATGGACTGAAAATCTTCCACACAGAGAAGTTTCTTACACTGTTTTGTTTTTAGACCCACTACACTTTAGTGGGTTGTTTTGAGACTTCGGGGATACCACGGAGATTACTTGAATATAATTAATTTAATACAATCAGGAAGGTGAACCAAAGAACACATGAATCTATGCATGGTCCTAAAAATGTGTGCAAGGAGCCTATGGTTTGTAAACAGCAGAAAGGCAAACAATCGGCCATTGGCCATATGCATTTTCTTTTAATGCAGGTTTCAGTACCATTTCAATGAAAGTGAGTTTCAAGGGCAGAGAAGTTTACTTTTCATGCAAGTCTGTTGTCATTGTAAGACTGTACAGGGTGTTTAGCAAATGGCTATCCATTGTAGAAGTAAAGAATACAATAATATGTGCACTGAAAGGTTTGAACAGGGTTTATGGTAACTGGGGAGAAATAGCTAAGTAATGGGACAATGAAATGGCTGGGGGCTGTTGGGGGGTGGCATGATCCATTACCCTGCCTACAGCCCCATTTGACCATGACCTCGCTCTGCTACAAACCATTCTAGGTTAAAAGTTTGCCAATCATACCTTTTTCTAGAATACACATAGCTCACATACCCTCCTCACATAGCTGTAAACAACTACTTCTGCACGTTTTCCTATTGTACATACACTAACATGCCCTACCTTCTAGAACTGAACAAGGCACCATTCTCTGCATTTTGCTGTCATGGCCATACACAAAATACTTCCAGCTTATTCTGAATATGGGCAGGATCATATCTGCTTTGATTTGCTGTTATGGACATTCACAAACCCTATCCAGCTTACTGGAAACTGTAGCAGCACATTTGATTTTATTGGCATTACGATATCTCACAGTCACTGGATCTGTAACTGCCAATGACATTTTGCTAATATTTTGTGTTACAAACATCTGGATATAATGTATGCACAATAGTGAACATTCTATGCTAGCATCAAGTTATATCTCAGGCATGCAAATTGTACAAGTTATATTTGTCACTAGGCCAGGGCTGATAAAGATCTCAAGGCCAGTTCACGTACACAGTTAGCAATTAACAAATAAAATAAAATCTTTCACAACATATCAAACATTACATTTTATTGAAGGTTCTTTACCTGATGACTTTTAGATTCTTTCCTCCTTTCTGCATCTTCACCCTTAAATTCATTTGTGTCCATATTTGTACCAGGCCGCAAGCTTCGAGTGACAGGTCTACGGCTTCTAAGTTTTACAGTGTACTTCTCTGGTCCTTTCTTTTTTATGACAACTGTTTTTTTCTGTAAGAAAGCTGCACTTCCCTTAACTCGAAGACGTGTCCTCTGAGAAATTTTACTCAAGTCTTGAGAAGGCTCGCTTTTGCTTTCTATTCTAATTTTTTTCCCTTCCGGCAGTGTAATTTTAGGTATTCTTGTGGGACTTAAGTGCTTTACTGTAGAAGGGGAAGCAACTGGCTTCTTGGATTTAACCTGAGGTAAAGGTTTAAATTTCTGATGGGATTTCTGGAAAAAAGTTGCCAGTTGTGCTTTTGCAGATCCTGAGTTTCGTGCCCGTGTCTTTCCTAAATGACTTGGTGCACCCTGTAGTTTTATTTCTGCATCTGCTGTTTTTCTGCGTTGAATACTGCTCTTGTCACTACTTGGAGAAGATGAGGAGCTCACATTTTTCTTTACTAGCTGAGGGGAGTGCTTTCTGGGAGGAGAAGGTGGCTTTTTTGGACAGCTGTAAGATGCATGTTTGTTCAAACTTCGTACGTATGTAAACTTGCGATTACAATAAGGGCAGATATGCCCATCTGAATCAGATGGCTTGCTTTTTAGATCTGCTTTCTGTTTTAATGCAGTCTTGTTTTTTTGTGAAATGGCTTTCTGCACCAGCTGAATTTTCTTTTTAAACACAGTGAATTTCATCTTGTTTACAGATATTCTGGTGACTTCCTTAGCAGGGTTAAGTTGCTTTGGTTGAATCATTCGTCTTACAACATTCGGCTCAGGGCTGTCTAGAACAACTACTCCATTTTTGGGCAGCACAACCTGCTTTAATGGCACTGGACTCTTCTTAGGAGTGTATCTCTTTTTGTCACTAGCAGAAGCACATACCAGTATGTGCTTATGTAAATCAGGCATGTTGTCAAAGCTCTTCCCACACTTTGTACAACGAATGGCTGTGCTAAATGTCTGAGGAATATTATTAGTAGTAAAATTTGTAGCAGTAATGCCAATACCCAAGGGATTGCGGTTATGATACTGAAAAGGAGGAGGTTTAAAACTGGGATAATGTTGATAAATCCCCAGACGGACATCAGGTTCTTTTGTCTTTGCCCCAGAAGCTATTATTTTTATGGTAGTGTAGAGCTCTTCAGACGAGTCTGTGAAATCCTCATCATCTTCCTGAGGAGGAGTTGCTGATCCATCTGGAAGACTATTAGCAGAACCAATCTTACCAGCATCTGTGTAGTTTTGAGGCCTTAATGTCCCATTATCAAGTTCATAATGGGTGCAGTCATGGTCTGGGTGCAGGTCTCGCTGATGTTGCTGAAGATTACAGAAGAAAGCAAATTCTTTTTTACACAGTGAACATACAAAAATCTTTCCAACTCCATGCAGTGATGAGCGATGATCTGCCAATCCTACAACATCTTTAAAAAGCTGAACACAAAACTCGCACTTAAAAGGCCATTCTTCTGAATGAACTAATGAATGCATAACAAGATCCTTAACAGAGTGAAACTCATCATCACAGACATTACATGTGAAGGTTTTATTAAATTTGTCTTGTATGGAAGGCTTCTCTTCTATATCTTGAAATTTTTCATTGCATTTTATCTGTTGTTTCATCTCTTCCTCCTCCTCTTCCTCCTTTTTTAAAGTTGCATGCTCTGGCAGACTTTCTGAAGTAACAGGTGGTGGAGAAGAGGATGAGGAGGAGGAGCCAGACCTTACCTCAGACAGTGGTGACTGTGAAGATGAAAGCACTGGGGGATCAGGAGAGGGACAAGAGCCATGTGGAGAATCAGGCAATGATGGAGAACGAGATACTGTTGGTGACAAAACTGGAAGGGAGGACTGTGTAACTTCATTAGAGCCTGGTGAAGGTGATGAGGATGTAGAAGCAGAAGAAGTGGAAGTGATGCTAGCAGACGATACTGGTGTTGATGGGGCACTAGATAAAAGAGGAGGGGTTGTACTGATGGCTAGAAAAGGCAGACATGTGGGAGGCAAATTAAGTGCTGCTGGTGTAAGAACTGGGGGTGGCTGAGCCAAGGAAAATGTATGGTCTTGCAGCACCGCAGATGTCCAGTAACAAAGAGAAGATGAGTCAACATCAGAGACAGAGACAGAGGAAGGAGACAGAAGCTCAGCTGAAGTAGGCACGCAAGAAGCAGATGACATGGGATCAGGTGTAGACTGTTCCACAGCAGGTAAATGTAAAATTGGTGCAGCATGGGCAGGGGTACTTGCATAAGAAACAGAAGTAGGCAGGATTGCAACACTCAAACAAGAAACATCTCCAGGATCATCTAGGTCATTTACACAGGCAGTAGACACAGTCTGGACAGATGCATTTACACAGGCAACAGGGAGGGTTCGGATAGCAGCAGATTCACATGTGTCAGGAATCACAGATTCATATGATGCTGGTGTAGCCTGCAAATGAACAGGTACTGAAGAATCAAGTGACGGCTGCACAACAGATGGTGCAGACTGTGAAGAAGCAACTTTACCACATTCAGGAGTAGGTGTGCAGGAAATAGGTAGTAAGCAGACAGGAGAAGGCACAGGCAGTGCCTCAGCAGGTGTAAGTAGGGTAGTTTCAGAGGGTACAGGAGAAGACCGTGCCTGTTCTGGATAAGACATGCTAGTATCAGTTAACTGTTGAGAAGAAATAACTGGACAAGAAATTGGTAAGGTCTGCATAGCAGTAGGTGCAATATAAGCAGCTGAAGTTTCTACAGTGATAGGGGATGACTGTATAGAGGAAGATTTGCAAGAATCAGGTAGGGACTGGACAGAAGCAGGTGCAGAACCAATAGTTGTAGGAGGAGAAAGAGGTGCACAGGTTAAAGCAAGTGGCTGCAGTGAGGAAGGTGCAGAAGAAGTAGGTTGGTACTGTTCTGTTAAAGGTACATAAGAAATTGCTATAGGTTGCACAGAACCAGCTACTGTGGCAGGTGTTGGGTGTTCTGCTCCAGGTATGCTAGAAACAGTTGTTGGCTGTGAGGGAACTGGATCACATGCTGTATCTGTCAAATGTGTAGATGATGATGTTTGTACAACAGTAGGTACAGAAGGAACAGTTGCAGGCTGCACAGAAGCAGGAACAAAAGGAACAGGAAAGGTCTGTAGAGCTGCAGGTGAACAAGTAACTGATGCAGGCTGAATAACAGGCACACAGGCAAGAGGCTGTACAAAAGAAACAGCAGTCTGTCTAAGAGCAGACATAGAAGAAACAGGTGCATCGTATTCAGAATCTGACTCGCATGTGACAGATGAAGCCAATATAGACTCAGAAGCACAGGGAACAGGTTCTGGTTGTGCAACAGGGATACATGACACAGTAGTAGGTTGTAAGTCAGATTTGGAAGTAGGGGTGGATGCAAGATGTGCTGTCTGCATAAATGCAGAAAAATATGGAACATGTACAGACTGTGCAGATGCAGTGGTACATGTAACAGATATAGGCTGCAGGAGGGCAGGTACACAATCCAGAGGTACTCCATGTACAGGAGAGGGAAGACGTATAGCAGAAACAGGTGAAGAAACAGCTACAGTATGCAGGGAGGCAGGCCTAGTCTCTGTAAGAGGAGATATCAAAGTAACTGGCATGGGCTGTACTGTGACAGGTGCACAAGACATAGATGAGGGTTGTACAGGTGCTGGATCACAGGAGTCAGCGGGGGAATTTACTGACGAAGGCAGAGAAGAAGCAGAGGTAGGCTGTGTAGAGTCAGTTGTGGAAGAAATTGTTACAGGTTCAACAGGATTTTGCAAAGAAATAACAGGTACAGACTGTGTAGAAGAAGCAAATGCAGGCTGTACAGACTGCGTAGAAACAGTCACTGAAAATACTGGTACAGATTGCAAAGACTGTGTAGAGACAGATGCTGACGAAAGTGGTACAGACTGTAAAGACTCTGTAGAGACAGTTGCAGAAGAAACTGGAACGGATTCCAAAGACTCTGTAGAGACAGTTGCTGAAGAAACTGGAACAGACTGCAAAGACTGTGTAGAGACAGTCACTGAAGAAACTGGTACAGACTGCATATACTGTGAACACAGAGGTGCTGAGGAAATTAGTTCAGACTGGAGAGACTGTGTAGAAAGAGCTGAAGAAGAAGCTGGTGTAGGCTGCACAGAAGTGTGCTCACAAAACACAGTTAAAGGAGACATATGATACTCAGTAACATCAGATGAGCCTGGACTATCTGCCAGAGATACAGCCATCCCATTATATTCGTTCAGAAGTACTTTCTGTAGCATGCATGTAGTTGGCTTTCTTTTTCTAATACCACTACAAGAAGGCTGAACAGTACAACTCCCCTTGTTCTCTTTAACATCCAGTTCACTGAATGTTTTTTTATGAACACTTAGATCTAACACAACCTCCCAATCCTGGGACTTGTTATATCCATCTGCCCCTTGCTTGGGCCCATTAGACAGGTCAAGGGGTTGTTGGTTACAAACAATGTTTAAAGACTGATTTGATGTCCATTCTTTGGAAGTAATTTTATAATCTTCAGGACCCAAAGGACTTGAGGATTCATGTTCTTCCTTGCAAGGAAAAGTCCAGGGAGGTGAACTACAAATGCCTTCAGCTTTTTGCATACTGATACTAAGTAGGCCTTCATTCCATACTGGTTTTGTGTCATGTTGCCTACTAAAATCTTTAAGTGCAGGACTGTGCTGAGGAGAAGTGGGAGGTGAACTAGTTCTCCTTTTAAATCTTCCACATGTAGTTGATAAACCTGATGGGGTTACAGAAGGTCCCAATTTTGGAACTTCACTGAATACCGCTGGAATTGCTCGTTTACTCTCTTGAGCCTGAAGAAGTTGTTTAAGTTTTGAAGAAGAGTAAACTACCTTTTCTTTGTGAAAGGACAAATTTTCACTTGCTGGAGAATGAAGGGAAGGGCTGCTTAAAGAAGACAATGGTGTTATAGGTTCAGCATCTACTTCTGTCTTTATCTTGGCCACAAGTAGTGGGCTGGTAGTCCTCCTCTTCTTGGGTTCCACATGTCCAGAATCAGAAGTCTCCTTGAGAAGACTGTCAGTGTTACATGACAGTACAGTTACTGGATTCTGAGAAGGCTCATGTGTTACGCAGCTGATCATGGAATTTAGGCCATACAGTTCTGCTGTGTTAGCATCTAACTCTATTACATCACAGTTACTAGTGTTACTGTTTGACTGAATTCTACCGTCAATATAGTAGTTCAGATTTTCAGAAATATTGCTTGAAATACCCATAATATACACATCATCTGTATCACCCTCTTCGGACTCGGTTACATACACAGGTTGTGCTTGAGCAGTTTGCTCTGTTTTTACATGTGACTCATCAAGAAGGTAACTATTCTGCCTCATAACTTTTGAAAGTAAGTGCCGCTCATGGACTCTGCGCTGATGCCTACGCATATTAGTGTGAGTACCAAAAACTTTCCTGCAATACTTGCAAGAATGCTGCTCTCTTGGTTCCTCACCATCATCCATGTAATCTTGAACCTCTTGCTCTGAATCCACCATCTTGCAGTCTTGTAAATCAACAGAATGAAAACCATCTGGCACTGCAGTTCTAACCTCATCACCGGTTATTGTGTCAACACCGCTGTCTTCTAGCTGTGGTGAAACTGAAGCAGAGGCTACAGATGGCTTTTTTTTTGGCCCGGCTTCATGACGCTCATGCCTTCTCCGGTTAATCTGTGTACCAAAGGCTTTGCCGCAGTACCTGCACTTAAATGTATGGGTAGTACTGGACACATGAATATGCAAATGACGTTCAAGGCCTTGTTTTGTTGTAAACCTCCTCTCACAATGTTGACAAGGATACATGAAGTATGCTGGTATGTCACCGCTCATCTCCCCTTTTACTTTAGGGAGTTTTGTAACCAGTTTCTTCTTTGGTGAGCATTCAGAAACAGGACTCTCTTCAGAAGTTGACGTTGCAACCTCTTCACTATTTGAAGCCAGGGGGCTTTCTTCATATCTTGTTGATGGACTCCTTTCAAGACATTTTTCTGGATGGAACACAGGGACTGAATTAACATTTTCTGCTTCATCAATCTTCTTTTCTGCCATCTCAGACTTCTCATTATTTGCCATCTGTAAAGTGCAGATTGAGGTGGGACTTATGTTAGTAAGCACATCTTGGTTTAGCATATCTTGAACAGCAGTTGCATCCTCCGCTGAAAGGACTGAAGAAACGGAGCATTTATCATCTTGTTCAGTCAGACCTGTAACATAATACCAAACAGAATTGGATAGCATTACAATCCTCATTATGTAGCCAACAATAAAAAACAACTTACTTACTTTTCTTGCTAGGCATAAAGCCAGAGTAAATAAAGGTCAAGAACCTTCAGTTTCCAACTTCTAAATATTATACCTGGACAAAAACTAGCCTTACAGCAGGCCATGGTATTAAACATACACTCAAGCCCTTCGCCTTATAAGAATAAGACACTATAAAAGAGATGCTGCAGAACACATGCACACGTGCATAGACACACACACACACACACACACACACACACACACACACACACACACACACACACACACAGGGAGACAGGTCATCATGTACTTCATAAGTAAAAGCAGTGCAAGCGAAAGCACATACAGTACTTTGAATGTGCAAGTTGCGCAGTCAGTAATTTAGTCTTTACCTTCCTTACCCTACTGTTCTGGTCTACTACGATTCACTTTTTCATCTATAATCTGTATAACAGTTCAGCTACTTCTGAGAACCATGATGACTTCATTATGTGCAAAAATATATACACAACTGTTTACAGCAGACATGGATCACTTACACCTGCCTAATCAGTTCTTTAACGAAGTATGTTAACATGTACCACCATAACATACATTGCACTTTATTCTTCTGACAGCCAGGCACATCAATTGGTTCAAGGAAACTTCCTTAACTATTACCTAAGTCAAAGGAAAGTGAAGCACTTGTGTATCAAGTTATAATCGCCTTTATAAGCAGTTCATAAATGAGACCAACCTCCCTAAGGAGGTCCAAGCAAGTATGAAAATGTTGCATACTTACATTACTCTGTATTAATTTTGTGTAGGACAACCCAGTGAATAAGTGTACGTGATGAAAATCAATAATAAAAAGTAATGTACTAAGCCAAACCTTGGCTAATTCAAGTGAGTGCATTTGCACACTTTGTGCTTGGGAGGTGGGGGTTGTTTCCTGCTTCTGTACCACAAACTTTTTGGAGAAAGAGGCCTAAACTAATTATTATCTAAAGAGGGTTCACAGGACCCTTCTGGAGTTTGAAGGAGGTTCCATGTGACAATCCAATGATCTATGACCTATATATCCAATAAATATGAATTACCAATTGAATAACTAAGTAAAAAAAATCATCCAGATTTTAGGTTAATGATCCCCTGACAGCACAGAAAATTAAGGCTCTGAATTGTTTATGATGTCCTTCCTGTACCTAAGGTACAAGGGTTGATTCCTTCCTTCTCAGTTTGCCTGCTGCGCAACTCTGAGCAAGACACTCAAGACAATATTCTCAGATCGCCTATAAAAAGAGATGTCCACTGGGCTTACCTGGTTGACAAATGTTGGTCTTCTTTCTGCTTTTCTCGGTTAGGGGTCGCCACAGTGGAACTCCGGTCCACTAATGATTGGCAGTAGATTTTTATGGTGCTAAGGTGCCAGCCCAATGCCCAACCTTCAACGAAGGCACGCCCATTCATCTTTCGAATGCCACTCGAACGTGGGGAGGACATGCAAACTCCACGAAGAATGCGCTCCAGCCGAGAATCGAATGGGAGAACCTCTTGCTGAGAGGTGGCAATGCTACCACTGCACCACCGCGGCTTATACCTGATTAACAAATGTACAACTACAAATACACAATACAAACTGGTACAGGACTATAATACTCATTACTAATTAACATGCTACTGTGTGATTTCACACCAGCATTTAATCCATCAAGAATACACTGTCTTAATCCTGAACTCAGGTCCCCAGATATGCTTTATCTGAAAGAGAGAGCATTCCATAGGGCAGATGGAGTCCTGTCAATTAGGGCAACAGCTGAAATGCTAACTAGTACGGAATCAGCTAGAATGCCATATTAGTAATTCCTTCTGAGTAGCCAGTTTACTTTGTATAATCACCTATACTTTTGTCTGGTAGAATGGATAACAAATCCACATATTTCGCTCTACAGGATCTGTAAAGCTATGGAACTGGAGAAGGCAGCAGGATGATTACATTTCATCTGTACCACAAATGTATCACTATATAATATTCTAGTGCTTTCTCAACCTAGGAGCCCAGTAATATTTTGTCTAAATCCTTTAGTGAGTTTTGAAACACAAAAGATACTTTACTAAAAGGATACAATGCCTAAACATGTCCTACACGGACTGACTCAAAGCCCTGTCACTATACAAGGTATCCTACAGATTGCTAAGAGGTGACCTTAATCTGGCATACAAGGCATCCTCCAACTCATTACTGATGGATTTACTGCATATCTGCAAGTCAAATTGATCAGAAATATAAACCTCTTCTCAACAACAGAATAGTTTGGAGGGATGGGTCCCAAAGCTCACCCTACGGGGAAGGTGGAAGGATAAGGGATCCAGGATCCTCTAAAGAACTGTCCTTAGAAAGGCTACCTTGGACCTTGAAAAAGAATCCAGATTGTAGTGTGTTGTGATGGTATGAAGAGAGGATCTGGTTGTTGTTTCTAGAGTCACCCCCCTTCCAATATGCCATTGAAAAGGATAAG
This sequence comes from Protopterus annectens, assembly GCF_019279795.1. Taxonomy (NCBI): domain Eukaryota; kingdom Metazoa; phylum Chordata; order Ceratodontiformes; family Protopteridae; genus Protopterus; species Protopterus annectens. Next base: position 590,548,343 of record NC_056729.1, on the reverse strand, counting down.
GCCCTTTTCAAGTGAGGCTTAGCTTTGTCTGGAAGAGATCTACCATGGTAGGAATAACAAAAAGCAATAGCAGAGTACAACCATCATGCAATAGTTTACTTAGAAACTGGTTGACCTTTCTTAGCCCCTGTATAGGAGGCAAACAGCTGTCCAGCATTCCTAATGGGCTTTGTTCTGGTCAAGGACATACCTGAACTGCCTCTGCACATCCAAGGTATGTAGAATCTTTTCTCCCTTGTTTTTTGGATCAGGACCACTGGGAGACTTATGGCTTAATTAAAGGTAAATTCAGAAACAACTTTAGGTAAGAATGATGGATTGGTACATAGTACAACCCTGCCCTTGTGAAAAATCAGAGAGGGTTGGCTCACCGTGAGAGCTTGCAGATCAAAACACTTGCCTTGCAGATGTCAGAGCAACAACTAGAAGTATCTTCCAAGTAAAGAACCATAAATCACAGCCTGAGAGGCAGGTTCAAAAATAGGCAAGGCCAATTTTTCAAGAACAAAGTTAATATCCCAGGGAGGAGGAGGAATTTGCTTTTGAGGGGGTCTTGAATGCAACACTCCCTTCATAAATTGTTTGACCACAAAAAGAAACGAAAGAAGGGGATCCATACACAAGCTGAGATGGCAGCAAGATGCACTTTAATAGAAGCATATGACACACCATCTCTAAGTAGCTCACACAAATATTTCAAAACCATAGGGGCTGAAATACTTTTGGGACCTCTTACTGGCTACGCATCATCTAGAAAACCTCTTCCACTTGTAAATGTAAGATTTTCTAGTTGCAGTTTTCTTGCCTCCTTAAATACTTGTTGCACATCATCATGGAACAAGTGCCTAATACGTATTAGGAACAGAATTATCCAGGTGGTCAGTTGAAATTGCTCTAAGTTGGGGTATACAATTCTCCCCTAATGCTGTGTGAACAGATCCAGTCTGTGAGGAAATCTGTAGTAATTGCCCTCGGCCAATTTCATTAAAAGGGAGAACCAACTTTGCCTGGACCAAAAGGGGGTTACCACACTGATCTTTGGTAATTATTTCTGAATCTTTAGAAGTACCTTGGAAATCACTGGAAAGAGTGGCACTGGATACAGGAACAATCCCAACTATGGAAATGATGCAGCTTCTGTCTTCCAAGCATGGCTGCAAGGATGTTTTGAAATTAAATGTTTAGTTGTTTGTTCTGAAAGGGAGGCAAACAGATCTATTCAAAGTGCTACCCACACCTGCAGAAGCCCTGGAATACCTCTACATGGAGCTTCCACTCTTGAGAGATAGTCCAGTATCCCAGTCTATCTGCTATTGTGTTTTCTCTGACAGAATGTACGAGGCCTGAAGAGTCAGTGAATGCTGTAGAGCCAGCTCCCAGGCAAACGCTGCCAACCAGCAAAGAAACTATGACCTTGTACCCCCTTCCTTGTTCAGATACCACATCATGGTAGTGCTGTTTCTGTCCACTAGAAGAGGACAAAGTGAAGAACTTTTAAGGCATGAATCACTGCCGTTACTCTCACATTTATGTGCTTTGGAGTGCCCTGAGGACACTACAAGCCTTGCACTTGAACTCTCATGGACATTGCTCCCCTATGCAACATCTCATTTGAACAGACTGGACTGGGGTCTGAAGAGAGAAAGAGTCCTGGATTCAGAGACAGTTGATCACTTCACCACTGCATTTCCTGTTTCTTTCACACATCCAAGTACCATACCTGGAAATCCAAGGGATGAAAGTGATAGGTCCAACAATTATCAAATACCACTAAATTCTTCTCATGTGTAGTCTGGCTAGTGATATCATTAGGGCCACTGATGCATTGAGGCCCAGAATTTTGAGGAACTCTCTTGCTGAGGCCACATCTAGAAGAGGGGAAATCCAAACAAATCCCCTGATAAAAGTTAGAAATTCATCCTTTTTACGGTCTCTAGCAAATATTCAAAAAAAATTATTTGCTGAGAGGAAGGACTTTTGAATGTTCTATTTGAAGCCCAGGTGGGAAAGGAGGGATGCAACATTGTCTAATGCCTAAGCAACATCAGGACACAGAATCTGCACAAATCAGCAAGTTGTCTAAGGAAAAATATGGATGCCTAGGGTTCTGCAATAGGTAAAACACTTGAGGTACAGTAGACAGCCTAAAGAGTAATGCAGAAAACTGATAATGTATGCCAGACACAGCAAATCTAAAAACATATCTTGAAATTGGAAGAAACAGGAATATGACAAGCACCATGAAATAGTGGTCTGGTAGCAATGGTATAACTAAGGTGAGCATTTTGAATTTTGGGACTTTTACAAACGTGTTTAGGAAGGACAAACGTAGAATGGGTCTCCAGAAGTGCTTCTATTCTTTGTTACCAAAAAGACTCTGAAGTAAAATCTTTTGCCTTTATGTATCCCAGACACTAATTCTATGACCTCTGCTTCTGCTATGTGATGGTGCACTGAAGGAGACAGCACCGTCTGATCATATGGGTGTGGGTGAATTCCCATGAAAGAGGAGGGATGTTCAATCCACTGCCAAGTGTATCCTCTTCAGTTATTCTCAGAAACCATTTGTCTGAGACTATTTGTGTCCAGGATGCAGGGTTGAGAGAGAGCATGGGGAAGGAGGAAGAGAAGGAAGGGCAGCAGGAGGGTGTAGGTGTGCTCTGTATAGTCCCTCCTTTGTAGGGGGGGGGGGGGTTTGATCCTTTTTTTTTAAAGAAAGGAACCCTTCCTGTTTGGTTTGAAGAATTATGATCCTGCCATTTTCATCTGGATCCTTGACATTTTATTTGCAGGGATTTTAGTTTGTTCTGCCCCTTGAAGGAAAATGCCTTCATTGGGGAGAACTTGGGTGCATGAAAATATCCTTGATACCCCATGTGTTAATTTGCCCCTATCACTCCACTGTTGGAGAGAGTGTGTTACAGAGGGCCCAAACCCCAATTCAGAATTTGAAGGTGCTTTCAAAATGTCAGCTTTTAAATCAGAGAAGTTCTGATTATGTAACCCAACATACAATCTTAATATAACAGAAGCAGCAGCATTTCTTGAGACTGTGTCTGTACATTCAAGCACACCTCTCAAAACATGTTTCAAAACTAGAGTTAAATTACAAACAATTTCATTCATACAAGACTTTTGCTCTGTAGGTAAGGTTACAGCAAAAGCATCCAAACTGTACACACACTAACTAAATTTCCACATATAGCCTTGATAAATTAACATTCTGAATGCTAGATTGCTAGAAAGAGACATCCTTTTGCTTTGAAGATCTAAACATTTTCCCTCTTTATCTGAGAATGCTAGATTACACGAAGCCAGTGACCTTTTATTTGACCAGGCAGCTGGGTCAACAATCAAATGAGAAGAATCACATCATATCAGAGGAGATCCTATATATTCGTTAAAGTTTTTTAGGGACTACTGGAATAGATACTGGTGTCCTACAGGCAATCTATAAACATCTTCCAAGGTCTGTAAGAGTGGGGATAGCCACAGAAATTATTACTTTGTCCTCTAAAAGGTCATATACCCTGAGGTAGTTCTCAACTAGTCCCAAACAAAAACATCACTTTTCCTGAGAAACAGCTAGATATAGTGAACACTTGTTTAGACAAACTCTGGCCATCTTTTGAAGAATCAGTGTGGCTGGACTCTGTCTCAACTAGGACATCACCATTGTCCTTATCAGATTCCTCATCATTCCCTGAAACAAAAAGGTCTCTAGCCAAAGTGGCACTACAGCCATGTATGGGAACACAACCACCAGAATTACTCTTATCCAGGGGAAACCACAACACTCAAACAGCTATAATCTGATTATCAGCTGTATGATAAAACTTCTGTTTCTTTTTCTTGTGAACTTCATTATTCTTTTTTGATGTGCAACTGGATTTCACTGGGGAAGGGGGATACCAAAGTAAGGACCATCAAGTCAGGGTAGAGAATACATGATAATAAACTGACCACACTGAATAAAGTACCACAATCAGCACTAAAAGTTTCTAGTGGTATGTATGTCTCCCTAGAACTAAACTCTGCTAAAATGTACTGCTGTCACAAAAAATAAGTTTGAAATGCATTCAGAATTCTTTTACAACTAACAAAAGTTAAAGAATTTCCACTATACAAAGTCCAAACACAAAAGCAACCAAAATGTACCAAGCCAGTGTTAAAATTACCTCCACAGACTTCAAATTGCTATTATACAATGCCTACCCTCAAAACGTGCACGCTGATTGGCCAGCCCAACGAAAAGGTCCGTCGCCCGACTTTTTAAAGAGTTTAACATACGGAGATCTGCTTTTTGTTAAACTCTTTAACATAGCGGAGATCATCTGCTTTTTTATGAGTTTAACATAAAATAAGCAACGGAGATCGTTAAACCCATTTAACATAATGCCATTATTTGACCAAACCACGCCAAGGTAAAGCATTACCCACACCCAGGCTATATATTAAACATTATTTATGGCAGCTTAATGCGGTTAAACTATATTTTGTTACCAGAGAGTGTAAAATCTCCACAGTACATTCTAACAACTTAATTCATGGTAAAAATCACGATCTGATGTCAAAAACACAGGGAAAAGTCATACATATAGTAAATTCATAAATGCTAAAATAATCCAAGTTCTGCAATATATTCCTGTCAAAAGATGAAAATAAAGCAGCGTAAAACAGTAAAGACAGGGTTCTAACCATACAAGAAAGCCCCTAGTACATAGCACAAACACTATGCACTAATGAATAGAATACTGAAAGTTTCCACATAAACAGTAACAGCAAGCATTTGTCAAAGACAGATGCCAAACAAACACTGCTACAAGGAGAAATTCAAACAGGAATTATTGTAAACATTGACAAAAATAAAATATTAAAATAAGTATTTTTAAATAAACAAAATAAATCCAATAAAATGAGAAGAAGGGGTCCCAAATGCTGCTTATCTGAGCAGTGAGCCAGAAAAATCAGCACCGGATCCTGTGAAGAGTCAGAGGACTCTTCTTTGGATGACAGAAAAACTGAAACTCCCTTCCTGTCACAGCTGAAGGCTTTCCTCTCAAGATATGCTTAGCCAATCAGCTGCTATAGGAACATGGGGGGGGGGGGGTCTGAGCTTCTGAAGGATGGCCAGTACTGGTTTACATTTGCAGATAACCCAAAATAACCCTGAGGCAGTGGGAATGATGCACACTGTACTCTATCACTCCCATACCATACAGCCATTAGTTATAAGAGGCAGAAAGAAACAAATAAAAAAAGATGACTGAGAGCAACAGAGAGAGAGACCATGAATAGGTGTCCTAGGTTCAACTAGCAAACCTTGCATTTAAGGAGCTGACTGGGGACATAGGAAAGGCAGGGGTATTTTAACATCTCACCTGTTCTGGGATGGAGGGGTCAAACAGGGGTAGTAACCCTTATAGTGATATTGTGGGTATACATCCCATGCTTACGAATATCATCAGGTGTGCAATGACAGACCTTCCTAGCTGTAATGGATTTACAACAATGCACATCAGGTTTGGTACAAAGAAACGGGTAGGGCATATAAATAAAAAAACTCCTGTGTCTGTGAGTATGACACTGCAGTGGGATGGAACAACCGTCTCTTAGGCAACAGGAGGATTTTGTTTTAGGGCAGGAGGTGGATCAGGAGTGGCTTCTAGTGTACAGCACTGTCAACAGGAACCGATGGCAGATGATGGTTGTTGCTCCAGAGGCCAAAAGAATAAAAAAAGACCAGTTACATGTGTGAAACAGCACTTCTGTACTGCTCATCTCTTCATTTAATCCACTTTTGAAACAAGTTTAGAGAATTAACAACATTTACCAATGAAGAGCTATCAATGCCTTGAGCTGGCGAACACATCCATATAGTCACATAAAGAGAGTTTAGAAAACAGAGCCACATGAAACGTTATCATTAAGACTTTCTATGAAGTAAAAATATTTCCTCTGCCAGTGCACACTATGTACACTTCGCCTCTCTCCAGATTCCTTTTGACTATTAACCCAGCTAATAATTTTCCTTGTTCTCATATTAACACAATGAAACAATTACCTTGTGTCCTTTCATCGGGCATATTTTCAAGGGACCATAAAATGGCAGTGACAAGCAAAGTGGATTTCTAATGAAACCTCTTTAAAATCAGTTATACACTTTGTTTTGCTACACATTATCTGAATGGAAGCAGGATGTTTGTGACAGCTGTAAAAGATGTCAGGAGGTTTCCAATGCTGTTCTGTCATAGCTATTATCTGAGTTAGCAATGTTTGGACATGTGATCCTTGTTACAACAAGCTTGTGATAGCTAACACAGGTTGTATATTAAACATAGCTATAACGAGGTTATTGTTTTCCTAGTTTCACCACAGTAAACAAAAATATCATGGTATTCTTGTATTATGCGAAAAGTATTCAAGTATATCTTGGCGGTGTTGTCCAGTACCCACTGGGTCAATATAAACATTATTGACCCCCTGACAAATCAGCTCATCCTCATCCTATAACCCCACCAAATTATCCTGATCTGGCACACCACACAACAGTTTTGTTGTTTACCTTATGCCTCTTCTGGAATACATCTCCTTTGGGCAGGCCTCCCAGGACCTAGCTGAATGAATACAGGTGAGCAACACGAGCACTATTCACTGTAAAGAAACTTTATGATGTCACCCTGGCCTGTTCTATTTTTTCAAGCCCAGGTTTCTTTTCTAGGAATAAATCTCTTTCACAGGATGAAGAGGGCATATAACGGTCAGGCAACCTTATGTCCTCTTACCCTGTTTAAGTTAATTTAGAGGACAGCACTGCTTGCCTAGTGGTCACAGTCCTGAATACATTCAAACACGGTCCATGGTAGGCAAGTGCCACTGTTTTGCCCCCAGCTTAGAGCCATCACTAGGGACTGGTAGCTTCTTGGACTTTGTTAATCAGGCCGACTGAGGGCAACCTGCAGCAGATTACCCCAAATATAATGACTGCAATAGTGAAACATGAAGAACATCTTCTTGGAATTGTTACAAAGAGCTGGGTCTTGTATCTATTAGGACCAACCATAGAAAGAGCTGTGTAGAGGGATCAAGCAACTTCCACAAAGCTCTTAGGACAAGCCTACATTGTACCTTTCAAACAGGCTGCAGTAATTGCCCTTTCATTGGAATGAGGCTAGGAGTTTTAATCATGTCTACTACTTCTGAAGGTGACAATTTACAGTATGGAATGAAGTCCACTAGCCACTTCACTAGGCACAACCGGTGTAACCATTTGAGTGTTGACTTTCCAGGAGGTCTTAAACCTTCTTCAACAAAGTATATGGACAGTGCTGATTAATGTGTTGGACATCATTTACCAGAATGTTGTCTGTGGTCCACACAGAAGGTTTATTCATTTTACCCTTGGTGGTTACCAGTTTCATTACAGTGTGTTTTTCTTTGTTTTTTTCCTTTGCATTAGAAATATTCACCAAGGTGCTAGCATTGGTGGTTGGGTCTGTTCAGGCAAAGACTGGCAAGTGCTCTCTTACATAAAGGGCTGGCTCCTTGAGGCCCTGTTGAAGAACTCTCTCTTCCTGTCTCTGAGTTTAGATGCTCCTGTATTTCAGTTAGATGTGGTATGTACTCTAACTGGGGAGGGGGGGTGGGGTGACTGTTCCTGTAAAACTGAACTTGTGAAGATATTAGAGGAAACTGCAAAACTGGATAAATTATGCTGTTTTATTTTTCAGACGTTCCTCTCACAGATGCATTTTAATTGTCAAATACTTGCTGTCTATGTCACTAGCACACAACGTATTGAAAAAAGTACAGTTTTGTACCTACCATAAATGTAGATGTTAGAGTGTATATACTGCTGCAGTCATCACACTTGGGTTATCCTGTCGTCAGGCGGTCCCGCAGTCGGCCGAATCGCAAAGCCTTGGTCCGGGGTCGGTTGTCGTCGCTTCTTCCCTGACGTCAGTGCGACAGGAGTATAAAAGAGGCAGCCGACGCCATTTTCTTCTGTTTTTCTTGCCCCAGATGTCAGGTGCCCCCAACTAGGAAGGCAGTACAAAAGCTATGCAAAAATACCTTAGTACATAACAATAGTACTAGCTGTTAGCAAATACACCATATAGACATGCATCCAATTGATTGATGAACATGGAGCTATAACTAACACCCTGGTATGTACAGGGGATGGTGGGAGGGTAACCTGGACTGCAGCAGTATATACACTCGAACATCTACATTTATGGTAGGTACAAAACTGTACTATGTTCATCGTGTTATACTGCTGCAGTCATCACACTTGGGTTGAATCCCAAAGCTATGGATGGGTGGCTGGTACTAAACTGGGTTAGGCGAAGCTAGGATGCCCTGCAGTACTGCAGTGGCAAAACCAGCTCTGGTTTTTGAGTATAAAGGAAGGTGGTAGTGCTTGGTAAAGGTGTGCACTGAACTCCAAGTAGCTGCCTCCAGAATGTCCTTGGTTGGGACCCCCCTGAGAAAGGCTGCTGAGGTTGCTGTAGCCCTGGTAGAATGGGACCTAATATTAACAGGCACTGCTTTCCCATGGTGCGAGTAGCAAAAGCGGATACAATGTGCTATCCATTTGGAGATGGTCTGTTTTGAAATAGCCTTTCCTTGTGAACCTGCAGCATAGGATACAAAGAGTTGGTCAGTTTTTCTGAAGGTCTTTGTCTTATCTAAATAGTAACGTAGCTGTCTGTGAATGTCCAAAGAGTGAAGGAGTTTCTCTCCTTTATTCTGGGGGTTTGGATAAAAGGTGGGTAAATGAATGGACTGATTCAAAGCCACACTGGATACTCCTTTTGGCATAAAGGTAGGGTTAGTTCGTAAAGAGACCCTGTCCTGATGGAAAATGATGAAAGGTTCCACTGCCATAAGTGCCTGTAGTTCTGAGACCCTGCATGCTGAGGTAATAGCCAGCAACAAAGCTGTTTTCCAAGACAAGTATTGTAGTTCTGCTGAGAATGCTGGTTCGAAAGGAGGCAGTGTTAATTTTTCTAAAACGAAGTTCAGGTCCCAAGCTGGCGTTGGGGGTTTTCTGGGGGGTCTTGTATTCTTAGCCCCTCTGAGAAAAGTGCAGTTTTGTACCTACCATAAATGTAGATGTTCGAGGGCTATTACAGCTGCAGTAATCACATATGGGTTTTCAGCCGTCAGGCGGTCCCTCGGTCGGCCGAATTCCAAAGTCTTGGTCCGGCGTCGGTTGTTGTCGCGTACTCTTCTGACGTCAGGAAGGCTAGAGTATATAAGACACAGCCGACGCCACCTTCTTCAGTCTTTCTTGCCCCAGATGTCAGGTGCCCCCAAAAGGAAGGCAATACATAAATAAATCTAATCCACAAAGTAAGCAAATAAAACATAGCAGGATAACCCAGTCAGCAGGTATGAAGAGGTATTCAGACCCCAAGGTCTTACCAAGTGGGGAAGGAGGGTGGAACCTGTACTGCAGCTGTAATAGCCCTCGAACATCTACATTTATGGTAGGTACAAAACTGTACTATGTTCATCGTGCATTACAGCTGCAGTAATCACATATGGGTAGAATCCCAAAGCTATGCATAGGGTGGTAGGTACTATACGGAACTGGGTTGAGCTAGAATGCCCTGCAAAACTGCAGTGGCAAAGCCTGCTCTTGTTCTGGAGTATAAAGGCAGATGGTAGTGTTTTGTGAAGGTATGTACAGAACTCCAAGTGGCTGCCTCCAAGATATCTTTAGTAGGCACTCCTCTGAGGAAGGCTGTAGAGGTGGCTGTGGCCCTGGTGGAGTGAGATCTGATACCAGTAGGGACAGGCTTTCCATGATAGGAATAACAAAAGCGTATGCAGTGACCAATCCACTTGGAAATGGTCTGTTTGGTAACAGGTTTCCCTTGACCCCCCACAGCATAGGACACAAGGAGTTGTTCTGATTTTCTGAAGGATTTGGTTCTGTCCAAGTAATAACGTAGCTGTCTGTGGATGTCTAAAGAGTGCAGCAGCCTTTCCCCTTTGTTTTGAGGGTTAGGGTAAAAGTAGGAAGGTGTATGGCCTGGTTTAAAGCAACCCTGGATACCACTTTAGGCATAAAGGAAGGGTTGGTACGGAGGGAAACCCTGTCCTGATGGAAGATGAGGAATGGCTGCACCGCCATGAGGGCCTGTAACTCAGAAACTCTACGAGCTGAAGTGATGGCCAGTAGAAAAGCTGTTTTCCAGGACAAATATTGTAATTCTGTTGAAGCAGCAGGTTCAAAGGGAGGTAATGTCAATTTTTCTAGTATGTAGTTAAGGTCCCAAGCTGGCACTGGCTGTTTCCTTGGAGGTCTTATGTTCTTAGCCCCTCTGAGGAACTGTCGAGGAGTGGGTGTGAGAATAAAGGAGGATCCATGTTGAATTCTGCAGAGATTGCTGAGGCATGTATTTTGATTGAGGAAAATGAAAGTCCATTGCTCAAAAGTTCAGCTAGGTACTGCAAAAATCTGAGGTAGGTTCAATTTTCTAGGTCCTGCCCTCGCTTTTCATTCCAACAGCAAAACCGCTTCCATTTTATGGAGTAAGCTTTTCTAGTAGATGGTCTTCTGGCCTCCAAAATGACATCCTGCACCTCTTTGGAGAGTAGAGTCTGATGTGATGTTAAGGAATTTTCCATGCAGCGAGACTGAGAGTTTTCAGCTGACTGTGAAGGGTTTTGAAATTGTTCTGCGTCAGCAGTAGAGGTGTTAGAGGCAGGGGCCATGGAGGAGTGTGTTAGGCTCCTCAGGAGTGGATACCAGTGTTGCCTCGGCCAGTCTGGAGCAATCAGTATCATCCTCGGCTTGTCTGTTCTTACTTTCAAAAGTACCTTGGGCAGAAGAGGTAGAGGTGGGAATGCATAAACTGACCAAGTTGTCCATCTGAAGGAAAGTGCGTCCACTTTCCAGGCCTTTGGGTGGAAGGTCCTTGAGCAAAACCTTTTTAATTGATGGTTTCTGTGGGAGGCAAAAAGATCTATATCTGGCCTCCCCCACGCTTGAACAATCTCTGTAAACACCTGTGGATGTAGCTTCCATTCGTGAGGATCTGTCATATTTCTGCTCAGAGTGTCTGCCAGTGTGTTTTCCATTCCTGGCAAGTACTGTGCTTGAAGTTCTATTTGTCTTTCCAGAGCCAGGTTCCAAAGAGTCATGGCTAGTCTGCACAAGGGGTATGAATGAGTTCCTCCTTGTTTGTTTATGTACCACATTACTGTGGTGTTGTCTGTTCTTATGAGCAGTTGTCCTGGATGCAGGAATTCTCTGAACGCTGAGATTGCATTTATTACTGCCAGCATTTCTTTTTGATTGATGTGAAGGTGCTTTTCTTTTGGGGCCATCTGCCCTGAATGCACCTGTCCTTCATGTGCGCTCCCAGGCGTAGTCTGAAGCGTCTGTGGTTATGACTTGTGTTGCTTGAGGCTTGCAGAATGGGAGGCCTGTGTTTACTTGGCATGCTTGGGCCCACCATATGAATTACTTTTGAAGACAGGGAATTATTGGAATAATCGCTTCCAAACTGTGACTGTGTTGAGACCATAGATTTTTAGGTACCATTGAAGTTTCCTCATGTGCAGCTTTAGCATGGGATTAGAAGAATGCAAGATGCCATGAATCCCAGAGCCTGCAGGATTTTCCTTGCAGTAAGCCTGGTACTTTTGCAAGTATTTTGAAGTACTGAGATAATTGCCCTTGTTTTTCTGGCGTAAGGTAAGCCATCTGGGTGTTTGTATCCAAGTTGGCACCCAGGAAGGTTATTATCTGAGAAGGTGTTAGCTTTGATTTCTCCTTGTTGATGGTGTATCCCAGAGAAAGCAGTAACCGTGTCACATATGCCAGGTGTTTCAGAAGTATGTGTTTGCTATCCGCTTGGATCAGGCAGTCGTCCAGATAAGGGTAAATTTGTATCCCTTGAAGTCTGCAGTATGCAATCACTGATGCCAGGCACTTGGTGAATACTCTGGGTGCAGTAGATAAGCCAAAGGGCAATGCAGAGCATTGATAGTGGTTTGAACCTGCAAGAAATCTGAGGTATCTTCTGCAACTTTGTCTGATTGGGACATGCAGGTATGCCTCCTTGAGGTCCAATGTTACCAGCCAAAACCCTTGCCCAGCATGGGAAGGAGTTGCTGTAATGTGAGCATCTTGAATTTTGTACGAAGAAATGTGTTTAGGATGGATAAGTCCAGAATGGGTCTCCAGTCGCTTCCTTTTCTTGGCACCAGGAAAAGCCTTGAATAAAAACCTTGTGCTTGTTGGTGCGTGGGTACCTTTGTATAGCCCTCATGTTTAGGAGCTTTGTAATTTGCAGTTGTGCCTCTACCCTTTGATTTTGTGGTAGATTTGGCATGCCTCTCATTTTGGGAGAGTGTGAAAATGGAATTTGTAGCCTCTGTTTATAATGTCCAGAATCCATTTGTCTGTTGTGACAATATGCCAATTGTTTGCAAATAGTGCCAGTTTCCCTCCCAAAGGTGCTGCCAGTTGAATTTTGCTTGGCATGGAAATGAGGGAGTCATTGAGTCTGCTTCCTGTACTGTTGTGCACTGTCGTCACCACCTCTTGGTGCCGGAGATTGCCATTGTCTGCCTCTATAGGACCCTTGGGCTTGTCCTCTGCCCCTTCCGCGTCTGTATCTGCCTCTTTGGGGCTTGTCAGTGGCTGGAAAGGACCAGTTTTTTGAGGGCCAATTCCTGCTAAACCGTGGTGGCTGGACCTGTAAGAAAGCTTTGACAGTTTGCATAGATTTTGCTTTTTCTTCCATTTTACGTAATATATCCTCAGCATTAGTACCAAAAAGAACATCCTTATGTAAAGGTGCATCCAGAATTTTTGCTTTCACATGGTCTGGCAGATTTTGTTCCCTAAGCCATGCAAGTCTGCGAATGACTGATCCGGTAGCGGCCGCTCTGCTGGAGGCCTCTAGGGCATCATATCCACATTGTAAAGTGTGCTTACCCACTTGCTCTGCACTATGCATCATATCCTGCAACTCTTTTGTATCTGGTTGTTCAGGTTGCGACATTTTGGTCTTTAATTGTGATAACAGGAATTGTTGATATTTAATCATATGAAACTGGCAGTTTAAGGCCCTCATGGCTAGGGTGGCCGAGGTATAAACCTTCTTACCCCACCTTTCTAGAGATCTAGATTCCCTTTCAGCAGGAAGTGGATTCTTGGCCGTGGAGGCCTTAATTCCTTTAGGGCCTTGAGAAATAGTTTCAGGGTCTGCATTATGGCCTTTGTAGAGGAACTGATGAGAATTAGGTACTCTGTAATACCTATCCGGCTTAACTGGTGCAGGAGGCAGAGAATCCGGATTAAGGCAAGCCTCCGAGTAAACATCATCCAATACCTCCAAAACAGGAGGAATAGCCAAAGGTCTGTGCTGAGGTAACCAGAGAAATTCCCTAAGCCTTTTCTTGGAGTCTGAAAAGTCTTGGCCTTCCCAGTGGAAGTGCTCCCTCAAGGAGTGCAAGGTTTCCCCAAAAGAAAAATCCTCAGGGGGGGATACAGAAGGAATAGACTGCTCTGCATCCGAATCCTCGAAAGGGGAATAAGAGTGTTCTTCAGCATCAGAATGTTCTGATAAAATGGATCCCTGGTCAGAAGAGGGAGAATCCTCCTCTACTCTGGGTCTCTTGTCCGGAGGGGCCTGGGAGCCTCTGATAAGAGTGATAAGATCCTCAGCCATTTTAAGCATGTGCTTCTTAGGCATGGGCCCAGGTGATGGGCCTTGTGTAGCCGGCCTAGTATGGTGCCTGGCTGTTTTGGATTTAGTGAAGGCCTTAATAGAGAAAGAGGATGAAGGCCTAAAAACACCATGGGTGGATGTAGATCTGTCCACATTGGTAGGCTCGACATATGCAGGGGCTTCGGTTGTAGTCTGGGAAAGGGCGAAGAACCAGCGGTCTCGGTACAGAAGACCCGCCGAGGAGTTTCACGGTAGTCAGGGACTGCAAAGTCTCGCTGAGAACCGGACCACGTGGAGCCTGCTTGGCGTGGTGTCGGTAGAGACCGCGGTCCTCGTCTGGCGGTCCTTTTCTTTGCGTTTTTTGGGCAAAGCGGTAGTCGGAGTATCCAACGACATTTTATAATTAAACGCTTTACCAAAAAAGCGTTGGGCGAACTCCGCCCGATGCTTGATAGTGCGTTTATTGAAGGTAGCGCAAAAGCTACAGCCCGAGACGTCGTGGTCTGGGCCCAAACAAGGTATGCAAAGGGAATGGAAATCCTTATGCGGTATTTGCTTCCCACAAGAAATACAATTATTAACTTTTTCTGACATCGGTCTGAGGCAAGAAAAGATTCCCCAACGGGGTACTTAGCTTTAATGAAGACTTCGGTTCCAAAAATTTTTCGTAATTCAGGAGCTGGCCGACCGGCACTTGCGAACTGCTTCTGCTTCGGGCACCGCGCGGCAAAAAAGACTGAAGAAGATGGCGTCGGCTGTGTCTTATATACTCTAGCCTTCCTGACGTCAGAAGAGTACGCGACAACAACCGACGCCGGACCAAGACTTTGGAATTCGGCCGACCGAGGGACCGCCTGACGGCTGAAAACCCATATGTGATTACTGCAGCTGTAATGCACGATGAACATCTGCCGTAGTAAAGGGTGTGAGAAAATTGGAGGATCCGTATTATATTGAGCTGAAATGTCTGAAGAATGGATCTTAACGGATGAGAATGAAAGGCCTTGGTGTAGCATCTCAGTTAAGTATTGCAGTATTTGAGGAATGTTAGGTATCCAAGGATTTTGGCCTTTAGCCTGGTTCCATGCACAAAATCTTTTCCATTTGTCTGAGTAAGTTTTTCTAGTGCTGGGCCTTCTGGCCTCCAAAATGACATTCTGGACTTCCTTTGAGAGAAGTGTTGATTGATAATTCAAGGTATTCTCCATGCAGCCAAATTTAAAGTTCTGAGCTGGCTGTGAAGTATCAGAGATTTTTTCTGAGTCAGCAGTAGTAGGAACTGAGGCAAGATCCATGGAGGGCTGTGAGTCAAGTTCCTTAGTAATGGGTACCAGTGCTGGCGTGGCCAGTCCGGAGCAATGAGGATCATTTGTGGTCTCTCTGATCTGACTTTCAATAATACCTTGGTCAATAGAGGTAGTGGTGGGAAGGCATAGACTGTCTCTGCTGTCCAACTGAATGATAGTGCGTCCACTTTCCAGGCTAGGGAGTGATAAGTCCTTGTGCAAAATTTCTGTAGTTGGCAATTGTTGGGGGAGGCAAATAGATCTATGTCTGGACATCCCCACCTTTGAGTTATCATTGAAAATACTTGTGGGTGTAGTCTCCACTCATGAGGATCTGCCATATTTCTGCTTAATTCGTCTGCCAATATGTTTTCCTTTCCTGGCAGGAATTGTGCTTGCAGTTGTACTTGGTAAGTCAATGCTGTGTTCCACAAGGTCATTGCCTGTCTGCATAAAGGGTAGGAGTGTGTTCCTCCCTGTTTGTTTATGTACCACATCATTGTGGTGTTGTCTGTCCTTATTAGTAGTTGTCCTGGATGCAAGAGGTCCTTGAAGGCTGTCAGTGCATTTTGCACAGCTAGCATCTCCTTTTGGTTGATGTGAAGATGCATTTGTTTTGCAGACCATTTGCCCTGTATGCACTGTCCTGCCATGTGTGCTCCCCAGGCGTAGTCTGAAGAATCTGTTGTCATAGTTTGGTTTGCTGGAGGTAAGACGAAAGGAAGACCCTTGTTTATTTGACATGCTTGAGCCCACCATAGGAACTCTTTTTGAAGGCATGGAATGAGAGGTATACTTGATTCGAGGCTGTGTCTGTGTTGAGACCATAAACTTTTCAGGTACCATTGTAATTTCCTCATATGCAGCTTTGCATATGGGAGTAGTTGAATGCAGGATGCCATGAACCCCAATGCCTGCAGGATTTTCCTTGCAGCGAGCTGGGTAAAAGTTCCCATCTTTTTGAAGTATTGAGTCAATTGTTGTTGTTTGTCTGGCATGAGAAAAGCCATCTGGGCCGTTGTATTTAAGCTGGCACCCAGGAATATTATTTGTTGCGAGGGTATTAGCTTTGACTTCTTTTTGTTTACTGTGTACCTTAGGCAACTGAGCAGCTTTATTACAAATGCCAGATGCTGTAATAGAATGTCCTTGCTGTCCGCTTGGATCAGGCAGTCGTCCAGATATGGGTAAATTTGTATTCCTCGTTGTCTGCAATATGCAATTACTGATGCCAGGCATTTCGTAAATACTCTGGGCGCAGTAGATAAGCCAAAGGGCAATGCAGAGAATTGATAATGCGTTGTACCTGCCAAGAATCTGAGGTATCTTCTGCAATCTTGTCTGATAGGGACATGCAGGTATGCCTCTTTGAGGTCCAACGTTACCAGCCAAGACTCCTTGCCCAGCATGGGAAGAAGCTGCTGAAGTGTGAGCATTTTGAATTTGGGTACCTCCAGGTATGTCTTTAGAATTGAGAGGTCTAAAATGGGCCTCCAGGCTTTGTCCTTTCTTGGGACTAGAAATAGTCTTGAGTAAAAACCTTGACCTTGCTCTTTTGTAGGTACCTTTTGAATTGCTTTCATATCCATGAGAGCCGAAATTTGCGCTTGTGCCTCTGCCCATTGGTTTGGAGGCAGATTTGGCATGCCTCTCATCCGTGGTAATGTGTGGAAATGAAATCTGTAGCCTCGGGTAATAATATCCAGAATCCATTTGTCCTTTGTTATGATGTGCCAATTTTGTAGAAATAAAGCCAGTTTTCCTCCCAAAGGTGCTGCCAGGGCAATTTTGCTTGGCAGGCGAAGAGGGAAGTCATTGTTTGTTTCCTGAAGGGTTGAGATCTTTCGTCTCCCCCTCTTTGAGATGTTGTTTGCCATTGTCTAGGCCTGAAAGAACCTTGTGGCTGGCCTCTGCCCCTTGGGCGTCTGTACCTACCTCTTTGGGGTCTGTCTGATGCAGGAAAGGACCAGTTTTTTGACGGCCAGTTTCTGTTGAAACGAGGAGGTTTGTACCTGTAAGAAATCTTTAACTGTTTGCATAGATTTTGCCTTTTCTTCCATTTTCTTTAAAACTTCCTCTGCTTTGACACTAAATAACACATCTTTCTGCAATGGAGCATCCAATAACTTTGCTTTGACATGTTCTGGTAAGGCTTCTTCTTTAAGCCAAGCATGCCTACGTATTACAGACCCTGTGACAGCTGCTCTACATGAGGCTTCCAATGAATCAAAACCACACTGTAAGGTATGCTTTCCCACCAGTTCTGCTGCATGCAGCAAATCTTGCATCTCTTTGAAATCAGGTTGATCTGTCTGAGGGATCATTTTCTGTTTTAACTGTGTAATCAAGTACTGTTGGTATTTTAGCATGTGGAATTGGAAGTTTAAGGCCTTCATGGCCAAAGTGGCAGATGTATACACTTTCTTTCCCCATCTTTCTAATGCTCTGGAATCTCTTTCAGAAGGAAGTGGATTCTTAGCAGTAGAGGCCTTAACCCCTTTGGGACCCTGGGAAATGGTTTCTGGGTCTGCAGTAGGACTTTTATATAGAAACTTATGAGTATCAGGAACTCTGTAGTATCTCTGTCTGGTTTAGCTGGTGCTGGAGGTAAGGAAACTGGGTTTAGACTAGATTCGGAGTAAACATCATCCAAAATGTCTAAAACTGGAGGAATTGCTAGGGGTCTATGCTGTGGAAGAAGAAGAAACTCACGGAGTCTTTTCTTAGAGTCAGAGTAATCTTGGCCTTCCCAGTGGAAGTCTTCCCTCAAGGTGTGTAAAGTTTCCCCAAAAGAGTAGTCTTCAGGGGGGAGACAGAGGGAATGGACTCTTCAGCATCTGAGTCTTCATAAGGAGGGAAGGAGTAATCCTGGTCCTCAGAGTTGCCCGAGGAAATGAATGCTTGGTCAGAGGAAAGATAATCTTCCTCCAGTCTAGGCCTTTTGTCAGGTGGGGGTTGGGATCCCCTGATAACGGTAATTAAATCCTCAGCCATCTTAAGCATCTGTTTTTTAGGCATAGGGGCCTGTGGGGGGGGGTGTGGACCCGGCTTCCTAACTTTCAAGGGAGCTTTAGCATAAGACTTAGTAGAGATAGTTGTCGGTTTGAAGACACCTTCAGAAACCGAAGGCCTATCCAAAATTTCCGGATCACCATCAGGGCTGACGTCCGAGGGGTGAGGTGGAACCGGTTCCTGAGGCCCAGCTGCTTCGGCCTGGGAGGCCGTCAGAATTTCTGAATCAGCAGTAGTCAGGGGCTGCGTAGGTGCCTCGCTGAAAACCGGAGAACTGGCGTCAGGCCTGGCTGAGGCCTCGGTAACTGGTCTTGGCCTTGGCTGTCTGTCCTTATCCTTGCGTTTTTTAAACATTGCTGATGTCGGTTGCTCCGACGTCATGCTATAGTTAAATTTTCTGCCAAAATAATGCTGGGCGAAATCTGCCCGACGCTTAATTGTACGTTTGTTGAACCTAGCACAAAACCGACAGCCAGAGACGTCGTGGTCTGGGCCTAGGCAAGGAATACAATAAGAATAAAAATCCTTATGAGGTATTTGCTTCCCACAAGAAATGCAATTATTAACTTTGTCTGACATCGGTCTGAGGCAAGAAAAGTTTCCCCAACGGGGTACTTAGCTTTAGAGAAGACTTCGGGCTGAAATTCAATTCGAAAATCTCAGGAGCTAGCCGACCGGCACTTGCGAACTGCTTCTGCTTTGGGCACCAATGGGCCTCCAGGCTTTGTCCTTTCTGGGAACCAGAAAGAGTCTTGAGTAAAATCCTTGTCCTTGTTCCTGTTTTGGTACCTTTTGAATAGCTCTCATGTCCATGAGTGCTGTAATTTGTCTTTGAGCCTCTGCCCATTGATTTGGTGGCAGATTTGGCATTCTTTTTAACCTTGGCAGAGTGTGAAAGTGGAACCTGTAACCTTGAGACACAATATTGAGAACCCATTTGTCTTTGGTGATCATTTACCAATTGTGACTGAAAAGTGCCAGTTTCCCCCCCAATGGGGCTGCCAAGGGAGAGATGTTTGGCAGCTGTAGTGGGAAGTCATTGGGGCTGTTTTTTTATAAGGCTGAGGCCCGTCTTCCCTTTCTTTCTGGGTTGAAGCACCCCATTGTTGATGCCTGTAAGTACCTTGTGGTTGACCTCTGTCTCTTGGACGTCTGTATCTGCCCCTTTGAGGTCTGTCTGAAATTGGAAAAGACCAGTTTTTTGTTGGCCAATTTTTGCTAAATCGAGGAGGCTGAACCTGTAAGAAATCCTTTACCGTTTGCATAGATTTTGCTTTATCCTCCATTTTCGTTAATACCTCTTCTGCCTTAACTCCAAACAAAACATCCTGCTGCAAAGGTGCATCTAACAATTTTGCTTTAACATGATCTGGTAATGTCTGCTCTTTTAACCAAGCATGTCTTCTAATGACAGACCCTGTAACTGCTGCTCTACAGGAGGCCTCCAAGGAATCAAAACCACATTGCAAAGTATGTTTTCCCACTTGTTCAGCTGCATGCAATAAATCCTGCATTTCCTTATAATTAGGAAGATCTGAATTTGGAAGCATTTTTTGTTTCAACTGAGACATCAAATATTGCTGATATTTAAGCATGTGAAACTGGCAATTTAAGCCTCTCAATGCTAAAGTTGCAGACGTATACACTTTCATCCCCATCTGTCTAATGCTCTGGAATCTCTGTCAGAGGGGACTGGATTTTTTGCTGTAGAGGCCTTTACCCCTTTGGGACCCTGGGAAATAGTTTCAGGGTCAGCAACAGGGCTTTTATAATGGAATTTGTGAGAGTCAGGGACTCTGTAGTATCTGTCTGGCTTAACTGGAGCAGGAGGGAAAGAATCAGGATTTAAACTGGATTCAGAATAAACATCATCCACAATATCTAACACTGGTGGAATAGCAAGGGGTCTGTGTTGAGGTAATAAAAGGACATCTCTGAGCCTTTTCTTGGATTCTGAGTAATCCTGGCCCTTCCAATGGAAATGCTCCCGCATGGTATGTAAGGTTTCCCCAAAGGAGTAGTTCTCTGGTGGAGAGGCTTAAGGAATAGATTCCTCAGCATCAGAATCCTCATAAGGGGGTAAAGAGTATCCTTGGTCTGAGGATGAGTCTGTGGAGATGGACACCTGGTCGGATGAGTCATAGTCTGCATCCTGTCTAGGCCTTTTATCAGGTGGAGAGTGGGACCCCCTGATCAGAGTAAGTAGGTCTTCGGCCATTTTGGGCATCTGTTTCTTAGGCATGGAGGCCTGTCCTGGTGAATGCTGAAGTTGTTTCTTTGTTTTGGGTTTAACAGAAGATTTAATGGTTAACTGAGTAGGCCTGAAAAAGTACAGTTTTGTACCTACCATAAATGTAGATGTTCGAGTGCTAATACAGCTGCAGTAATCACAGATGGGTTTTCAGCCGTCAGGCGGTCCCTCGGTCGGCCGAATTCCAAAGTCTTGGTCCGGCGTCGGTTGTCGTCGCTTACTCTTCTGACGTCAGGAAGGCCAGAGTATACAAGACACAGCCGACGCCATGTTCTTCAGTCTTTCTTGCCCCATATGTCAGGTGCCCCCAAAAGGAAGGCAATACATAAATAAGGCTTATCCACATATGCAAGCAATGCAATGCAATGCAAAATCAGTGTAAGCAAGCAAATAAAACATAGCAGGATAACCCAGTCAGGAGGCATGAAGAGGTTGTTAGGCCCCATGCCCTTACCAAGAGGGGAAGGAGGGAGGGAAACCTGTACTGCAGCTGTATTAGCACTCGAACATCTACATTTATGGTAGGTACAAAACTGTACTATGTTCATCGTGCATACAGCTGCAGTAATCACAGATGGGTAGAGTCCCAAAGCTATGCATAGGGTGGTAGGTACTATGAGGAACTGGGTTGAGCCAGAATGCCCTGCAAAACAGCAGTGGCAAAGCCTGCTCTTGTTCTGGAATATAAGGGCAGGTGGTAGTGTTTTGTGAAGGTATGTACAGAACTCCAAGTGGCTGCCTCCAAAATATCCTTAGTAGGCACACCTCTGAGGAAGGCTGTAGAGGTGGCTGTGGCCCTGGTGGAGTGAGATCTGATACCAGTAGGGACAGATTTCCCATGATAGGAGTAACAAAATCGTATGCAGTGGCCAATCCACTTGGAAATGGTCTGTTTGGTAACTGGTTTCCCTTGAGCCCCTACGCATAGGACACAAAAGTTGGTCTGATTTCCTGAAGGACTTTGTTCTGTCCAAATAGTAACGTAGCTGCGTATGGATGTCTAAAGAGTGAAGCAGCCTTTCCCCTTTGTTTTGAGGTTAGGATAAAAGGTAGGTAGGTGTATGGCTTGGTTTAAGGCTACCCTGGATACCACTTTTGGCATAAAGGATGGATTAGTATGAAGGGAAACCCTATCCTGATGGAAGATGAGGAAGGGCTGCACCGCCATGAGGGCCTGTAGTTCAGAAACCCTACGAGCTGAAGTGATGGCCAGAAGGAAAGCTGTTTTCCAGGACAAATATTGCAGATCTGTTGAGGCAGCAGGTTCAAAGGGAGGCAATGTTAATTTTTCTAGTATGTAATTAAGGTCCCAGGCTGGTATTGGTTGCTTCCTTGGAGGTCTTATATTCTTAGCCCCTCTGAGGAACTGCCGTAAGAGTGGGTGAGAGAATAAAGGAGGATCCGTGTTGAATTCTGCAGAAATGGCTGAGGCATGTATTTTAATGGAAGAAAATGAAAGTCCACTGTTCAGCAGTTCAGCTAGGTACTGTAAAACCTGAGGCAAGTTCAGTTTTCTAGGGTCCTGTCCTCTTTTCTCATTCCAACAGCAAAATCGCATCCATTTTGCGGAGTAAGCTTTTCTAGTAGATGGTCTTCTGGCCTCCAAAATGACATCCTGCACCTCCTTGGAGAGTAGGGTCTGTTGTGGTGTTAAGGAATTTTTCATGCAGCGAGGTTGAGTGTTTTCAGCTGATTGTGAAGGGTTTTGTAGCTGTTCTGAGTCAGCAGAAGAGGTATTAGAGGCAGGGACCAGGGAGGAGTATGTGTTAGGCTCCTCAGGAGCGGATACCAGTGTTGCCTTGGCCAATCTGGAGCAATCAGTATCATCCTCGGTTTGTCTGTTCTTGCTTTCAAGAGCACCTTGGGCAGAAGAGGCAGAGGTAGGAATGCATAAACTGTCCATGCTGTCCAACTGAATGAAAGGGCGTCCACTTTCCAGGCCTTTGGATGGAAGGTCCTTGAACAAAACTTTTTCAATTGATGGTTCCTGTGGGAGGCAAAAAGATCTATGTCTGGCCTCCCCCACGCTTGGATTATCTCCGTAAACACCTGAGGATGTAACTTCCATTCATGTGGATCCGTCATATTCCTGCTCAGAGTGCCTGCCAGTGTGTTTTCCAGTCCTGGCAAGTACTGTGCTTGAAGTTCGATTTGTCTTTCCAGAGCCAAGTTCCAAAGAGTCATGGCTAGTCTGCACAAGGGGTATGAATGTGTTCCTCCTTGTTTGTTTATGTACCACATTACTGTGGTGTTGTCTGTTCTTATCAGTAATTGTCCTGGATGCAGGAAGTCCTTGAAAGCTGTAATTGCATTTATTACTGCTAGCATTTCTTTTGATTGATGTGAAGGTGCTTTTCCTTGTGGGACCATCTGCCCTGAATGCACCTGTCCTTCATGTGCCCCAGGCGTAATCTGAGGCGTCTGTGGTTATGACTTGTTTTGCTTGAGGCTTGCAGAATGGAAGGCCTGTGTTTACTTGACATGCTTGGGCCCACCATAGAAATTCCTTTTGCAAACATGGAATTATTGGTATAATTGCTTCCAAACTGTGACTGTGTTGAGACCATAGATTTTTTAGGTACCATTGAAGTTTCCTCATATGCAGCTTTGCACATGGGATTAGAAGAATGCAAGATGCCATGAATCCCAGAGCCTGCAGGATTTTCCTTGCAGTAAGCCTGGTACTTTTTGCTAGTGTTTTGAAGTACTGAGATAATTGCCCTTGTTTTTCTGGCGTAAGGTATGCCATCTGGGTGTTTGTGTCCAAGCTGGCCCCCAGGAAGTTTATTTTCTGAGATGGTGTTAGCCTTGATTTCTCCTTGTTGATGGTGTATCCCAGAGAAAGCAGTAACCGTGTCACATATGCCAGATGTTCCAGTAGTATGTGTTTGCTGTCAGCTTGGATCAGGCAGTCGTCCAGATAAGGGTAAATTTGTATCCCTTGAAGTCTGCAAAAGGCAATCACTGATGCCAGGCACTTTGTGAATACTCTGGGCGCAGTAGATAAGCCAAAGGGCAATGCAGAGAATTGATAGTGGATTGAACCTGCAAGAAATCTGAGGTATCTTCTGCAGCTTTGTCTGATTGGGACATGCATGTATGCCTCCTTGAGGTCCAATGTTACCAGCCAAAACTCCTTGCCCAGCATGGGAAGAAGTTGCTGTAATGTGAGCATCTTGAATTTTGGTACGAGTAGAAATGTGTTTAGGATGGATAACTCCAGAATGGGTCTCCAGTCGGTTCCTTTTCTTGGTACCAGAAAGAGTCTTGAATAAAAACCTTGACCTTGTTGGTGCGTAGGTACCTTTTGTATAGCTCTCATGTTTAGGAGCTTTGAAATTTGCAGTTGTGCCTCTGCCCTTTGATTTTGTGGCAGGTTTGGCATGCCTCTCATGGACTCTTGGAAGAGTGAAATTGAAATTTGTAGCCTCTGTTTATAATGTCCAGTATCCATTTGTCTGTTGTGACAATATGCCAATTGCTTGCAAATAATGCTAGTTTCCCTCCCAAAGGTGCTGCCAGCTGAGACTTGCTTGGCATGGAAATGAGGGAGTCATTGGGTTTGCTTCCTGTATTGTTGTGCACTGTCTTCACCACCTCTTGGTGCTGGAGATTGCCATTGTCTGCCTCTATATGATCCTTGTGATTGCCCTCTGCCCCTTGTGCGTCTGTATCTACCTCTTTGGGGCTTGTCAGTGGCTGGAAAGGACCAGTTTTTTGAAGGCCAATTCCTGCTGAAACGTGGTGGCTGGACCTGTAAGAAAGCTTTGACAGTTTGCATAGATTTGGCTTTTTCTTCCATTTTTCGTAGTATATCCTCAGCATTAGTACCAAAAAGTACATCCTTTTGTAAAGGAGCATCAAGAAGCTTAGCTTTCACATGATCAGGCAAATTTTGTTCCCTAAGCCAGGCATGTCTGCGAATGACTGATCCTGTAGCAGCCGCTCTACTGGAGGCCTCTAGGGCATCATAACCACATTGTAAGGTGTGTTTACCCACTTGCTCCGTACTATGCATCATATCCTGTAACTCTTTTAAATATGGTTGTTCAGGTTGAGACATTTTGTTTTTTAATTGTGATAACAGGAACTGTTGATATTCAATCATATGAAACTGACAGTTTAAGGCCCTCATGGCTAGGGTGGCCGAGGTATATACCTTCTTACCCCACCTTTCTAGAGATCTAGATTCCCTTTCTGCAGGAAGTGGATTCTTGGCAGTGGAGGCCTTTAATCCCTTAGGGCCTTGTGAAATGGTTTCAGGGTCAGCATTATGGCCTTTGTAGAGAAATTGGTGAGAACTGGGTACTCTGTAATATCTATCAGGCTTTACTGGTGCAGGAGGCAGAGAATCAGGGTTAAGACAAGCCTCCGAATAGACATTATCCAGTACCTCCAAAACAGGGGGTATAGCCAGAGGTCTGTGCTGAGGTAACCAAAGAAATTCCCTAAGTCTTTTCTTGGAATCTGAAAAGTCTTGGCCTTCCCAATGGAAGTGTTCCCTCAAAGTGTGCAAGGTTTCCCCAAAAGAAAAATCCTCAGGGGGGGATACAGAAGGAATGGACTGTTCTGCATCCGAATCCTCAAAAGGGGAGTAAGAGTGTTCCTCTGCATCAGAATGTTCTGATAAAATGGATCCCTGATCAGAAGAGGGGGATTCTTCCTCCACTCTGGGTCTCTTGTCAGGAGGGGGCTGAGAACCTCTGATAAGAGTTATTAGATCCTCAGCCATTTTAAGCATCTGTTTCTTAGGCATGGATCCAGGAGATGGGCCTTGAGCAGCAGGCCTAGTGTGATGCCTGGCTGCTTTGGATTTAGTAAAGGCCTTAATAGAAAAAGAAGATGAAGGCCTAAATACACCATGGGTGGAGGTGGACCTGTCCACATTAGTAGGCTCGACATAAGCCGGGGCTTCGGTTGTAGTCTGGGAAAGGGCCGAGGACCCAGCGGTCTCGGGTACAGAAGACACCGCCAAAGGAGTGTCGTCGGTAGTCAGGGACTGCAAAGGCGTCTCGCTGAGAACCGGACCACGTGTAGCCTGTTTCGGCGTGGTGTCGGTGGAGACCGCGGGCCTCACGTGTCGGTCCTTTTCCTTACGTTTTTTGGATAAAACGGTAGTCGGAGTGTCTGACGACATTTTATAGTCAAAAGCTTTACCAAAATAGTGTTGGGCAAACTCCGCCCGACGCTTGATAGTGCGTTTATTGAAGGTAGCGTAAAGCGACAGCCCGAGACGTCGTGGTCTGGGCCCAAACAAGGTATGCAAAGGGAATGGAAATCCTTATGCGGTATTTGCTTCCCACAAGAAATACAATTATTAACTTTTTCTGACATCGGTCTGAGGCAAGAAAAGTTTCCCCAATGGGGTACTTAGCTTTAATGAAGACTTCGGTTCCAAATATTTTCGTAACTCACGAGCTGGGGGAGCGACACTTGCGAACTGCTTCTGCCGGGCACCGCGGCAAAAAGACTGAAGAACATGGCGTCGGCTGTGTCTTATATACTCTGGCCTTCCTGACGTCAGAAGAGTAAGCGACGACAACCGACGCCGGACCAAGACTTTGGAATTCGGCTGACCGAGGGACCGCCTGACGGCTGAAAACCCATCTGTGATTACTGCAGCTGTATGCACGATGAACATCACCCTCTGAAGCTGCGGGTTGTTCGGCTACTCCGTTGCCCTCTGAAGGGTTAGTCTCAGTAGGCCGCAAGTCTGATGTATCCAAAGGCCCAGCCATCTCCACGTGGGAGTCAGAGGCGGCCTGTGGTTCCAAAGAAGCGGTCATCAGGGGCTACGAAGGCGCCTCACTGAAAACCGGTGAACCGGCGACTGGCCTAGAAGAGGCTTTGTAGTCTGTTTTGGGCCTCGGATGCCTGTCCTTGCGTTTTTTGTGTAACCCGGTCATCGGAAGTTCCGACGGCATGGTGTAATTAAATTTTCTGCCAAAATAATGTCGGGCAAAATCAAACAGACGTTTAATAGTGCGCTTGTTAAACCTAGCACAAAACCGACAATCTGTGACGTCGTGGTCTGGGCCTAGGCATGGGATACAATAGGAATGGAAATCCTTACGAGGTATTTGCTTCCCACAAGAAATAGAATTATTAACTTTTACGGACATCGGTCTGAGGCAAGAAAAAGTTTCCCCAATGGGGTACTTAGCTTTGAAGAAGACTTCGGTTCTGGATTCGGAATGAAAATCTCAGGAGTCGGCCGACCGGCACTTGCGAACTGCTTTTGCATCGGGCACCGTGCGGCAAGAAAGACTGAAGAAAATGGCATCGGCTGCATCTTATATACCCCTGGCGCACTGATGTCAGGGAAGAAGCGACAGCAACAGACGCCGGACCAAGACTTTGGAACTCGGGACCGCCTGACGGCAGGATAACCCAAATGTAATGACTGCAGCAGTGTAACAAGATGAACATCCAGTGATTACAGGCTGTCTTGACAACTACTTAATTGCACTCCGCATACTTATCTGGTTAACAAATAAATGAAGAAAAAAAAAAAAACAGAACTCCAAACTGCAGAAAGTAAGACTTATGCTTAACCATGATGATAGATCGGGTTGAACCTTTTCTGTACACTACAACTGTTGGACTGGACATCACAGGTGTCTCTTCTTGGCATATATTATAATCTCATGCAAGCTTGCCTTCCTATCCTTGTTCTCATCATGAACTGATGAGTTAACTCTCTCCAATTGAGTTCAGCTACTGGAAACAGTTGAAGAAAGGACTTCTTAGTCCTATAACTAATCCCCATGTAATTAACAAAGCCATATGAACTTGCATTTCTACAATTATAAACAGAAGTACACCTCCACAGCATGGACAAAGTACAGTTGTGTACACTTACCATAAATCTAGATGTTCGAATGTAATCACTGTTGCAGTCATCACACTTGGGTTATCTGCCAGCAGATAGCCCTCAGTCGGCCTGAACACCAGACTTAGTATTTTTGCGTCGGTCGCTGTCGCTCCGGGACTGATGTCAGGTCGTCAGGGGTATAAAAATAAGCAGCCAACACCATTACCTCAGTTTTTCCTTGCCCCAAACATCAGGAGCCCCCACAATAGGGAGCTAAGCTATGGTGGGAAAATTATCACCAGTAAAAAGTCAATACCAATACCCCGTAAGGGGGGTGAATAATACATTCTGAGTAGAGAGAGAGAGAAGAGGGCTGGAGAGAGGGAAACCAGG
This sequence comes from Protopterus annectens, assembly GCF_019279795.1. NCBI lineage: Eukaryota > Metazoa > Chordata > Ceratodontiformes > Protopteridae > Protopterus > Protopterus annectens. The sequence goes on along the minus strand of NC_056729.1, from coordinate 590,520,890 downwards.
ACTGCACCAGTGAATATACTCGAACATCTACATTTATGGTAAGTGTACACAACTGCACTATGTTCTTTGTGTTTCACTGTTGCAGTCGCCACACTTGGGTTGATTCCCAAAGCTGAAGAAAGGGTGGAGGCAGTCAAGAAGAGTTTGGGCTAGCTAGTATGCCCTGCAGGACTGCTGTTGCAAAACCTGCCCTGGATTTGGAAAAGACAGGCATGTGGTAATGCTTGGTGAATGTTTGTACAGAACTCCAGGTAGCAGCTTCCAGAATGTCCCTGGAGGGACACCCCCTGAGGAATGCTATAGGGGTAGAAGTTGCCCTAGTGGAATGTGTTCTGACCCCCTGAGGGGTTGGTTTCCCCATGGTGTTTGTTGCAGAAATGAATACAGTGTGCTATCCATTTGGAAATTGTATGTTTTCAAATGGCCTTGCCCTCTGCCCCTGGTGCAAAACTGAGTAGTAACTGGTCAGATTTCCTGAAGGGCTAAGTCCTATCCAGGTAGAATCTGAGCTTTCTTTGCACATCCAAGGAGTGCAGTATCCTTTCCCCTTTATTTTGAGGATTAGGGAAGTAGTCTGGCAAATGTATAGACTGGGTGAGAGCCAAACTGGACACCACTTTAGGCATAAAGGAAATATTAGTCCTGAGGGAGACCCTGTCAGCATGAAAAAAAATGAAGGGCTCCACAGCCATAAGTGCTTGTAACTCAGACACTCTTCTAGCTCAGACACTCTTCTAGCTGAAGTGAAGGCCAGAAGCAAGGCTGTTTTCCAAGAGAGGAATTTTAACTCTTCTGATGCTGCAGGTTCAAAGGGGGGCAGCGTGAGCTTTTCCAGTACAAAGTTAAGGTCCCAAGCAGGGGTGGATGCTCTCCTTGGTGGCCTTAAGTTGTTTGCCCCTCTCAGGAACTGTTTGATGAGAGGGTGAGAGAAGATAGGTGGCTCAGTGTTGTAATGAGCTGAGATGGCAGAGGCATGGATCTTAATGCAGGAGAAGGATAGGCCTCTCTGGAGTAGATCTGCTAAGTAATCCATGATTAGAGGTAGGGAGGGCAGTGCTGTGTCCTCTCCTTTAGATTGAATCCAGGAGCAATACTTTTTCCACTTATCAGCATAGGGTATCCTTGTACTGGGTTTTCTGAGTTTGAGAATGACGTCCAGTACATGCTTGCTCAGGCTGGTCACTGGGGGAGAATTCAAGGAATAAGCCAGGCTGCAAGATTCAGGGTTTGCAGTTACAGACGCAAGATCTGTCCCCCCTGCTGAGTGAGGGGGGTTGGGCTCTGGGGTAGGTGCCAGGGTGGCACCAGTGACAGGCTGCACAGTAGTGGGTACCAGTGCTGGCATGTCCGGGGTAATCAGGATTGTCCTTGGTCTAGCCTGTCTTATCCTGAGTAACATTCTAGAGAGAAGGGGCAGAGTAGGAAATGCATAGATTGAGAGGTTTTCCCAATGGAAGGATAGGGCATCCACTTTCCAGGCCCTGCTGTGAAGTGTCCTGGTGCAGAATTTGCTGAGTTGGTGATTGCAGGGGGAGGCAAAGAGGTCCATCTCTGGGGTCCCCCATTTCTGGATTACAAGGCTGAAGGTGCTGGGCTCTAACTGCCACTCATGTGGGTCTAGGAGATTTCTGCTCAAGTCATCTGCCAGTGAGTTTTGTTTGCCTGGCAGGAATTGAGCTTGCAGATGGACCTGCATGTCCAAGGCAGTGTTCCAGCGGGCCATGGCTAGCCTGCAGAGTAGGTTCCCCCCTGCTTGTTGATGTACCACATAGCTGTGGTGGTGTCTGTTTTTTTATTAGCAGGGGTCCTGGTGAGAGTAGGGATCTGAAAGCTGTTAGAGCATGCTGAACAGCTAGCATCTCTTTTTGGTTGATGTGCAGATGAATTTGACTAGGGCTCCAGTGGCCCTGAATGCACTTGTTGTCTAGGTGTGCCCCCCAGGCATAGTATGAGTCTGTGGTTAGGATCTGGGCAACATGGGGTTGAGTAAAGGGAAGTCCCTTGTTGTGGTTGCATGCTGCTTCCCACCAAAAAAACTCTTGTCCTTAGACAAGGTATGATAAGAATGACAGTTTCCAGGTCCTGAGAATGTTGGCACCAAAGACTTTTTAAATACCAATGAAGTTTCCTCATATGCAGTCTGGCATATGGAATTAGTAGGATGCAAGAGGCCATGAACCCTAGGGCCTACAGGATTTTCCTTGCGGAAAGCTGGGTTCTGGTGGCCATTTGAGTGAAGTAGCCTGTCAGATAGGCTTGTTTTCTAGAGTAAGGAATGCTATCTGGGATGCTGTGTCCAAGCTTGCTCCCAGGAATACAATCTTTAGACTGGGGACTAGTTTTGATTTATTTTCATTGATAGTGTACCCCAGGGAGGTTAGAAGGTTCTTTACAAATGTCAGGTGCTGCAACAGCATTTCCTGACGGTCTGCCTGAATCAGGCAGTCGTCCAAGTACGGGTAAATTTGAATTTTTCTCTGTCTACAGTAGGCAATGGCTGGAGCCAGGCATTTTGTGAATACTCTGGGAGCAGTGGATAAGCCAAAGAGAAGTCCAGAGAACTCAGAATGCATAGATCCTGCCCTGAAGCGTAGGTATTTCCTGCAAGAGTCCCTGATAGGGATGTGCAGACAGGCTTCTTTTGGTCTAGGGTGGCTAACCAGGCATCTTTGGCCAGCATAGGAAGAAGCTGCTACAGGGTGACCATTTAGAATTTTGGTACCACCAGGAAGGTGTTTAGTATGGAAAGATCTAGGATTGGGCGTCAAGTGCCCTCTTTTCTGGGTACCAGGAAAAGTCTGGAATAGAACCCTTGACCTATCTGTTCTGCCAGGAACAGGCTGAATTGCCCTTAAGGAGAGCAGGGATTGAACTTGGTTTTGTGCCTCTGCCCACTGGTTTGGAGGAAGGTCTGGGAACCCTTCTGGGGTTGGCAGTGAGTGGAAGTAAAATTTGTACCCCTGGGATACAATGTTTAGGACCCATCGGTCTTTGGTGATGGAAGTCCAGTTTTTTGCATGATGGGCAAATTTTCTTCCTAGGGGCACAAGCAGATGGGCAGAGGTGAGGAGTGGAGTTGAGAAGTAATTGTGAATTCTTTCTGTAAGAGGGTGGCTTAGTACTCCTTGTTTTTGAAGTGAAGGCACTCCATTGCTTAGATCTATGTATACCCTAAGACTGTAGTCTGGGGGGGGGTCTGTTTCCCCTGGGTCTAGTTTGAGATGGCCTTGAGGGTGCTGGAAAGGACCAATGCTTCAAGGGGCAATGCCTACTGAATCTAGGAGGCTGCACTTGCAAGAAATCGTTGGCTGTCTGCATAGATTTAGCTTTTTCTTCCATCTTTTTAAGTACCGGTTCTGCTTTGGTGCCAAACAGATTGTCCTTGTTCAAAGGTGCGTCTAGTAATTTTGATTTGGCATGATCTGGCGAGGTCTGCTCCTTAAGCTAAGCATGCCTTCTCAGTACAGAACCAGTGACTGCTGCCCTGCAAGAAGCTTCTAGGGCGTCAAAGCCACACTGCAAGGTATGCTTGCAGAATGCATAAGCTCTTGTAATTCTTTATTTTCTGCACAGTCTGTAAAGGAAGCTAATTTTTGCTTAAGTTCTATAATATGTCGCTGGTACTTCAGCAAGTGAAACTGGCAATTCAGTGCCGTAATGACGAGAGTTGCAGAGGTGTATACTTTTTTACCCCATCTGTCTAAAGCTCTGGAATCCCTCTCTGAAGGGGTGGGATTCTTAGCTGTAGTTGCTTTTATACTTTAGGCCTCTGGGAGGTGATGGGTCAGCAGTAGGATTTTTGAAAAGAAACTTGTGAGAGTCAGGAACTCTGTAGTACTCTGTAGTACCTATCTGGCTTCCTAGGGGCAGGGGGTAAAGTATCAGGAGTTAGACTGGATTCCATAAAGACATCATCCACAACATCCAGAACTGGGGGTATTGCTAAAGGTCTATGTTGTGGCAAGTCTAAAACTTCTCTGAGTCTCTTTTTGGACTGAGGGAGAGTCTTGGCATTCCCAGTGCAAATGCTCTCTTAAAGTATGTAGGGTTTCACCAAAAGAAAATTCCTCTGGAGGAGAAGCAGAAGGAATGGATTCCTCTGCATCTGAATCCTCATAAGCAGATAAAGGCATGTCTTCATATTCAGAAACCTCAGAGTCGGACTCTTGGTCTGTTAAAGCTGCTGGGGACAAGTCTCTTTTTCTCTTAGCAGAGGAAGGCTGGCTTCCCCTAATCAGCATAAATCAGGTCTTCTGCCATTTTAAGCATTTGATGTTGTGGCAAGGAAGCAGGTGCTTGAGCTTGGGTCATTGTTTTTTTAGGCATAGCTCATACTCTTGGCCTTAGAAACTTGGTAGTTTTAGACAGAAGTGAAGACGCGAAAGAAGTCATCGGTTTGTGTCGAATATAGATAGTGCGAAGAAGCACTGCCTGGACAGCGGCTCCGGACCCATCCAAGGTAGAGACATCCGCAGGTTCTGTAGTCAAAGAAGAGTCTCGTGGCATACCGGACTCTGAACGGGTCTCAGTAGTGGCCTGTGGATCCACTAAAGTTTTCATCAGGGGCTGCGAAAGTGCCTCACTGAGTACCGGCGAACTGGTAACTAGCTTAACGGAAGCATCATCGGCAGTTTTGGACCTGTGCGGTCTGTCTCTGTCTTTATCCTTACATTTTTTTTGAAGATTGGAAGTCAGATAGCTTACTGAAGCCATTTCAGAATAAGGAGATCGAGAGTGAAAGAATTTAGTGACAATAATGGCCCGATTATGAATAGTTCGGGGGTTGAACAAAGCACAAAACAGACAGCAAGGTACGTCGTGGTCTGGGCCTAAACAGGTGACGTAGTAAGAATGGAAATCTCGGTATGGTATTTGCTTTCCACAGGCGAAACAATTATTAACTCTCTCTGACATCGGTTAGAGCAAGAAAAAAGGATCCCCAACGGGGTACTTAGCTTTAGAAGACTTCAGGATGATTCAATTCAGAAAAAAAACTCAGTTAGCGGCTGACCGGCACTCATGCGAACTGCTTCTGCTTCGGGCTCCTCGGCAAGAAAGACTGAGGTAATGGCATTGGCTGCCTGTTTTTATACCCCAGACGACCTGACGTCAGTCCTAGAGCGACAGCAACCGACGCAGAAATAATAAGTCTCAGGTATTCGGGCTGACTGAGGGCTACCCTGCAGCCAGATAACCCAAGTGTGATGACTGCAACAGTGAAACACGAAGAACATCCTGACAACCTCTGGATTATTCTCCACATTGATGGGAAAGCAACAGTTTTATAGGGGAAGTAAGGTAGGCAGGTTTATTACAGTGCATAGACAAGGATCAGCAATATCTATCATTATATGGGTCAGTCCCATCCATACACTATAACTGTTAAGAGAGTCCCCAGCAGAACAGCTTGGCTGGCATCTCAACAGAACACTGTGCATAAATGTTGGCCCTAAAGGAGGTGAACACTGTGCAAAAAGTAGCCCTTATGCAAGCTCTCAATCTTGACATTACATCCAAGTTATAATGCTTTGCAAATGTATGGAAGGAGGTCCAGGCAGATGCTGCGCAAATATCATCCACCAATAACTTCCTGAAGTAAGCTGATGTAGCTACTGATCTTGATGAATACAGTTTAAACCTACGGCCCTAAGACAGTTGACTAGATGCAGTAAGATGGCTACCTGAACACTGTGCCCTTTGTCACCTTTCCCAATCTGTTTAGACCGAAGGACACAAATAATTGCTGATCTTCTCTGATATGGTTAGTGTGATCTAAGTAAAAACAGAGCTGACTGTGTACATCTAAGTAATGTTATTTGTAATTTCCTTTGCTTGAGTACTGGCAAAGAATATTGGAATGTTTAAGGTTTGGACAAGATTAAAATTTGGTGCTACTTTCAGCCTAAAGAAAGATTAATCTACATATTAGTCTCTCTTTGTGAAAAACAGTGCAAGGAGGCTTATAGGACAGTGTGTGTAGTTCGCAGACTCTCTTGGCTGAAATGATGGTAATTATGAGTAAGGCTTTCCAGGAAAGGAATTTAATACCTTCATTTTCTACAGGTTCAAAGGGAGTCAAGGCAAAATTTTCCAGTATGAAACCAATACCACACAGGTGGTTTTTGTATGGTGGCTTAGAACAGAAATCCTTCTCAGGAAGTCTCTCCAAACTTACTGAAAGGCCAGAGATGAAGAAAGTACAGTTTTGTACCTACCATAAATGTAGATGTTCGAGTGCTAATACAGCTGCAGTAATCACAGATGGGTTTTCAGCCGTCAGGCGGTCCCTCGGTCGGCTGAATTCCAAAGTCTTGGTCCGGCGTCGGTTGTCGTCGCATACTCTTCTGACATCAGGAAGGCCAGAGTATACAAGACATAGCCGACGCCATGTTCTTCAGTCTTTCTTGCCCCAGATGTCGGGTGCCCCCAAAAGGAAGGCAATACATAAATAAAGCTTATCCACACATGCAAGCAAATAAAACATAGCAGGATAACCCAGTCAGGAGGCATGAAGAGGTTGTTAGGCCCCATGCCCTTACCAAGAGGGGAAGGAGGGAGGGAAACCTGTACTGCAGCTGTATTAGCACTCGAACATCTACATTTATGGTAGGTACAAAACTGTACTATGTTCATCGTGCATACAGCTGCAGTAATCACAGATGGGTAGAGTCCCAAAGCTATGCATAGGGTGGTAGGTACTATGAGGAACTGGGTTGAGCCAGAATGCCCTGCAAAACAGCAGTGGCAAAGCCTGCTCTTGTTCTGGAATATAAGGGCAGGTGGTAGTGTTTTGTGAAGGTATGTACAGAACTCCAAGTGGCTGCCTCCAAAATATCCTTAGTAGGCACACCTCTGAGGAAGGCTGTAGAGGTGGCTGTGGCCCTGGTGGAGTGAGATCTGATACCAGAAGGGACAGGTTTCCCATGATAGGAGTAACAAAATCGTATGCAGTGGCCAATCCACTTGGAAATGGTCTGTTTGGTAACTGGATTCCCTTGAGCCCCTACGGCATAGGACACAAAAAGTTGTTCTGATTTCCTGGAGGACTTTGCTCTGTCCAAATAGTAACATAACTGCCTATGGATGTCTAAAGAGTGAAGCAGCCTTTCCCCTTTGTTTTGAGGGTTAGGATAGAAGGTAGGTAGGTGTATGGCTTGGTTTAAGGCTACCCTGGATACCACTTTTGGCATAAAAGATGGATTAGTACGAAGAGAAACACTATCCTGATGGAAGATGAGGAAGGGCTGCACCGCCATGAGGGCCTGTAGTTCAGAAACCCTACGAGCTGAAGTGATGGCCAGAAGGAAAGCTGTTTTCCAGGACAAATATTGCAGATCTGTTGAGGCAGCAGGTTCAAAGGGAGGCGATGTTAATTTTTCTAGTATGTAATTAAGGTCCCAGGCTGGTATTGGTTGCTTCCTTGGAGGTCTTATATTCTTAGCCCCTCTGAGGAACTGCCGTAAGAGTGGGTGAGAGAATAAAGGAGGATCCGTGTTGAATTCTGCAGAAATGGCTGAGGCGTGTATTTTAATGGAAGAAAATGAAAGTCCACTGTTCAGCAGTTCAGCTAGGTACTGTAAAACCTGAGGCAAGTTCAATTTTCTAGGGTCCAGTCCTCTTTTCTCATTCCAACAGCAAAACCGCTTCCATTTTGCGGAGTAAGCTTTTCTAGTAGATGGTCTTCTGGCCTCCAAAATGACATCCTGCACCTCCTTGGAGAGTAGGGTCTGTTGTGGTGTTAAGGAATTTTCCATGCAGCGAGGTTGAGTGTTTTCAGCTGACTGTGAAGGGTTTTGTAACTGTTCTGTGTCAGCAGAAGAGGTATTAGAGGCAGGGACCAGGGAGGAGTTTGTGTTAGGCTCCTCAGAAGTGGATACCAGTGTTGCCTTGGCCAGTCTGGAGCAATCAGTATCATCCTCGGTTTGTCTGTTCTTGCTTTCAAAAGCACCTTGGGCAGAAGAGGCAGAGGTGGGAATGCATAAACTGTCCATGTTGTCCAACTGAATGAAAGGGCGTCCACTTTCCAGGCCTTTGGATGGAAGGTCCTTGAGCAAAACTTTTTCAATTGATGGTTCATGTGGGAGGCAAAAAGATCTATGTCTGGCCTCCCCCATGCTTGGATTATCTCCGTAAACACCTGCGGATGTAGCTTCCATTCGTGTGGATCTGTCATATTCATGCTCAGAGTGTCTGCCAGTGTGTTTTCCAGTCCTGGCAAGTACTGTGCCTGAAGTTCGATTTGTCTTTCTAGAGCCAAGTTCCAAAGAGTCATGGCTAGTCTGCACAAGGGGTATGAGTGTGTTCCTCCTTGTTTGTTTATGTACCACATTACTGTGGTGTTGTCTGTTCTTATCAGTAATTGTCCTGGATGCAGGAAGTCCTTGAAAGCTGTAATTGCATTTATTACTGCTAGCATTTCTTTTTGATTGATGTGAAGGTGCTTTTCCTTTTGGGACCATCTGCCCTGAATGCACCTGTCCTTCATGTGCGCCCCCCATGCGTAATCTGAGGCGTCTGTGGTTATGACTTGTTTTGCTTGAGGCTTGCAGAAGGGAAGGCCTGTGTTTACTTTACATGCTTGGGCCCACCATAGAAATTCCTTTTGTAGACATGGGATTATTGGTATAATTGCTTCCAAGCTGTGACTGCGTTGAGACCATAGATTTTTTAGGTACCATTGAAGTTTCCTCATATGCAGCTTTGCACATGGGATTAGAAGAATGCAAGATGCCATGAATCCCAGAGCCTGCAGGATTTTCCTTGCAGTAAGCCTGGTACTTTTTGCTAGTGTTTTGAAGTACTGAGATAATTGCCCTTGTTTTTCTGGCGTAAGGTATGCCATCTGGGTGTTTGTGTCCAAGCTGGCACCCAGGAAGGTTATTTTCTGAGATGGTGTTAGCCTTGATTTCTCCTTGTTGATGGTGTATCCCAGAGAAAGCAGTAACCGTGTCACATATGCCAGATGTTCCAGTAGTATGTGTTTGCTGTCCGCTTGGATCAGGCAGTCGTCCAGATAAGGGTAAATTTGTATCCCTTGAAGTCTGCAATAGGCAATCACTGATGCCAGGCACTTTGTGAATACTCTGGGCAGTAGATAAGCCAAAGGGCAATGCAGAGAATTGATAGTGGATTGAACCTGCAAGAAATCTGAGGTATCTTCTGCAGCTTTGTCTGATTGGGACATGCAGGTATGCCTCCTTGAGGTCCAATGTTACCAGCCAAAACTCCTTGCCCAGCATGGGAAGAAGTTGCTGTAATGTGAGCATCTTGAATTTTGGTACGAGTAGAAATGTGTTTAGGATGGATAAGTCCAGAATGGGTCTCCAGTCAGTTCCTTTTCTTGGTACCAGGAAGAGCCTTGAATAAAAACCTTGACCTTGTTGGTGCGTAGGTACCTTTTGTATAGCTCTCATGTTTAGGAGCTTTGAAATTTGCAGTTGTGCCTCTACCCTTTGATTTTGTGGTAGGTTTGGCATGCCTCTCATTTTCGGAAAAGTGTGAAATTGAAATTTGTAGCCTCTGTTTATAATGTCCAGTATCCATTTGTCTGTTGTGACTATATGCCAATTGCTTGCAAATAATGCTAGTTTTCCTCCCAAAGGAGCTGCCAGCTGAGATTTGCTTGGCATGGAAATGAGGGAGTCATTGGGTTTGCTTCCTGTATTGTTGTGCACTGTCTTCACCACCTCTTGGTGCTGGAGATTGCCATTGTCTGCCTCTATATGATCCTTGTGATTGCCCTCTGCCCCTTGTGCGTCTGTATCTACCTCTTTGGGGCTTGTCAGTGGCTGGAAAGGACCAGTTTTTTGAAGGCCAATTCCTGCTAAATCGTGGTGGCTGGACCTGTAAGAAAGCTTTGACAGTTTGCATAGATTTGGCTTTTTCTTCCATTTTTCGTAGTATATCCTCAGCATTAGTACCAAAAGTACATCCTTTTGTAAAGGAGCATCAAGAAGTTTAGCTTTCACATGATCAGGCAAATTTTGTTCCCTAAGCCAGGCATGTCTGCGAATGACTGATCCTGTAGCAGCCACTCTACTGGACGCCTCTAGGGCATCATAACCACATTGTAAGGTGTGTTTACCCACTTGTTCCGCACTATGCATCATATCCTGTAACTCTTTTAAATCTGGTTGTTCAGGTTGAGACATTTTGTTTTTTTAATTGTGATAACAGGAACTGTTGATATTTAATCATATGAAACTGGCAGTTTAAGGCCCTCATGGCTAGGGTGGCCGAGGTATATACCTTCTTACCCCACCTTTCTAGAGATCTAGATTCCCTTTCTGCAGGAAGTGGATTCTTGGCAGTGGAGGCCTTTAATCCCTTAGGGCCTTGTGAAATGGTTTCAGGGTCAGCATTATGGCCTTTGTAGAGAAATTGGTGAGAACTGGGTACTCTGTAATATCTATCAGGCTTTACTGGTGCAGGAGGCAGAGAATCAGGATTAAGACAAGCCTCCGAATATACATCATCCAGTACCTCCAAAACAGGGGGTATAGCCAGTGGTCTGTGCTGAGGTAACCAAAGAAATTCCCTAAGTCTTTTCTTGGAATCTGAAAAGTCTTGACCTTCCCAATGGAAATGTTCCCTCAAGGTGTGCAAGGTTTCCCCAAAAGAAAAATCCTCAGGGGGGGATACAGAAGGAATGGACTGTTCTGCATCCGAATCCTCAAAAGGAGAGTAAGAGTGTTCCTCTGCATCAGAATGTTCTGATAAAATGGATCCCTGATCTGAAGAGGGGGATTCTTCCTCCACTCTGGGTCTCTTGTCAGGAGGGGGCTGAGAACCTCTGATAAAAGTTATAAGGTCTTCAGCCATTTTAAGCATCTGTTTCTTAGGCATGGGTCCAGGAGATGGGCCTTGAGCAGCAGGCCTAGTGTGAGGCCTGGCTGCTTTGGATTTAGTGAATACTTACGGGATACTTAGCTTTCAAGAAGACTTCGGTTTCAAGAAGACTTCGGTTTCCAAATTTTCGTAATCTCAGGAGCTGGCCGACCGGCACTTGCGAACTGCTTCTGCTTCGGGCAAGAAAGACTGAAGAAAATGGCATCGGCTTGTTCCTTTATACCCCTGTCGCACTGACGTCAGGGAAGAAGCGACAACAACCGACGCCGGACCTAGACTTTGGAATTCGGCCAACTGAGGACCAGCCTGACAGCAGGAGAACCCATCAGTTATGACTGCAGCTGGCTAGGATGCCCTGCAAGACTGCAGAGGCAAACCCTGCCCTGGATTTGGAGAAGAGAGTCAGGTGATAATGCTTGGTAAAAGTGTGAACAGATGTCCAGCTGGCAGCCTCCAGGATATCCCTGGTGGTGACTCCTCTGAGGAAAGCTGCAGAGGTGGAGGCTGCTCTGGTGGCGTGTGTCATGACCCCCTTGGGGGGAGGCTTTCCATGCTGTTTGTAGCAGAAACGGATGCAGTGTGCTACCCATTTGGAAATGGTTTGTTTGGAGATGGCTTTGCCTTCTGCTCCTGTAGCAAAGTTAACCAGCAATTGATCAGACTTTCTGAAGGATTTAGTCCTGTCTAGATGGAATATGAGCTGTCTGTGCAAATCTAGAGAGTGCAGAATCCTTTCCCCCTTGTTCTGGGGATTAGGAAAAAAGGTGGGCAAATGAATGGATTGGCTGAGAGCCACACTGAACACCACCTTGGACATGAAGGATGAGTTAGTTCTGAGGGATACCCTGTCAGCATGGAAGATGATGAAGATTTCCACAGCCATCAGTGCTTGCAGCTCAGAGACTCTTCTGGCTGAAAGTGATGGCCAGAAGGAATGCTGTGTTTCAGGAGAGAAATTTTAGCTCTGCAGAAGAAGCTGGTTCGACAGGGGGCAGGGTGAGCTTTTCCAATACAAAGTTAAGGTCCCAAGCTGGTGCCCTTCTGGGTGGCCTCAAGTTGGTAGCCCCTCTTAGGAAAGTACAGTTTTGTACCTACCATAAATGTAGATGTTCGAGTGCTGATACAGCTGCAGTAATGACAGATGGGTTTTCAGCCGTCAGGCGGTCCCTCGGTCGGCCGAATTCCAAAGTCTTGGTCCGGCGTCGGTTGTTGTTGCTTACTCTTCTGACGTCAGGAAGGCCAGAGTATATAAGACACAGCCGACGCCATGTTCTTCAGTCTTTCTTGCCCCAGATGTCAGGTGCCCCCAAAAGGAAGGCAATACATAAATAATGCTTTTGTACAAGTGTAATTTATGCAAAGAAATGCAAAATCAGTGTAAGCAAGCAAATAAAACATAGCAGGATAACCCAGTTCGGAGGTATGAAAAGGTAGTTAGGCCCCATGCCCTTGCCAAGTGGGGAAGGAGGGAGGGAAACCTGTACTGCAGCTGTATCAGCACTCGAACATCTACATTTATGGTAGGTACAAAACTGTACTATGTTCATCGTGCATACAGCTGCAGTAATGACAGATGGGTAGAGTCCCAAAGCTATGCATAGGGTGGTAGGTACTATGAGGAACTGGGTTGAGCCAGAATGCCCTGCAAAACAGCAGTGGCAAAGCCTGCTCTTGTTCTGGAGTATAAAGGCAGATGGTAGTGTTTTGTGAAGGTATGTACAGAACTCCAAGTGGCTGCCTCCAAGATATCCTTAGTAGGCACACCTCTGAGGAAGGCTGTAGAGGTGGCTGTTGCCCTGGTGGAGTGAGATCTGATACCAGTGGGGACAGGTTTCCCATGATGAGAGTAACAAAACCGTATGCAGTGGCCAATCCACTTGGAAATGGTCTGTTTGGTAACTGGTTTCCCTGGAGACCCTACAGCATAGGACACAAAAAGTTGGTCTGATTTCCTGAGGGGCTTCGTTCTGTCCAAATAGTAACGTAGCTGCCTGTGGATGTCTAAAGAGTGAAGCAGCCTTTCCCCTTTGTTTTGAGGGTTAGGATAAAAAGTAGAAAGATGTACAGCTTGGTTTAAGGCTACCCTAGAGACCACTTTAGGCATAAAAGATGGGTTGGTGCGAAGGGAAACCCTGTCCTGATGGAAGATGAGGAATGGCTGCACTGCCATGAGGGCCTGGAGTTCAGAAACCCTGCGAGCTGAAGTGATGGCCAGAAGTAAAGCTGTTTTCCAGGTCAAATATTGTAGATCTGTTGTAGCAGCAGGTTCAAAGGGAGGCAAAGTTAATTTTTCTAGTATGTAATTAAGGTCCCAGGCTGGTACTGGTTGTTTCCTTGGAGGTCTTATATTCTTAGCCCCTCTGAGGAACTGCCGTAAGAGTGGATGTGAGAATAAAGGAGGATCCGTGTTGAATTCTGCAGAGATGGCTGAGGCGTGTATTTTAATTGAAGAAAATGAAAGTCCACTGCTCAGTAGTTCAGCTAGGTACTGTAAAACCTGAGGTAAGTTCAATTTTCTAGGGTCCTGTCCTCTTTTCTCATTCCAACAGCAAAACCACTTCCATTTTATGGAGTAAGCTTTTCTAGTGGATGGTCTTCTGGCCTCCAAGATGACATCCTGCACCTCCTTGGAGAGTAGAGTTTGATGTGGTGTTAAGGGATTTTCCATGCAGCGAGGTTGAGTGTTTTCAGCTGGCTGTGTAGGGTCTTGTAGTTGTTCTGGCAGCAGGAGAGGTATTAGAGGCAGGGACCAGGGAGGAGTATGTGTTAGACTCCTCAGGAGTGGATACCAGTTTTGCCTTGGCCAGTCTGGAGCAATCAGTATCATCCTCGGTTTGTCTGTTCTTGCTTTCAAAAGTACCTTGGGCAAAAGAGGCAGAGGTGGGAATGCATAAACTGTCTATGTTGTCCAACTGAATGAAAGGGCGTCCACTTTCCAGGCCCTTGGATGGAAAGTCCTTGAACAAAACCTTTTCAATTGATGGTTTCTGTGAGGCAAAAGATCTATATCTGGCATCCCCCACACTTGGACTATCTCCGTAAACACCTGTGGATGTAGTTTCCATTCGTGTGGATCTGTCATATTTCTGCTCAGAGTGTCTGCCAGTGTGTTTTCCGTCCCTGGCAAGTAGTGTGCTTGAAGTTCGATTTGTCTTTCTAGAGCCAAGTTCCAAAGAGTCATGGCTAGTCTGCACAAGGGGTATGAGTGAGTTCCTCCTTGTTTGTTTATGTACCACATTACTGTGGTGTTGTCTGTTCTTATGAGCAATTGTCCTGGATGCAGGAAGTCCTTGAAAGCTGTAATTGCATTTATTACTGCCAGCATTTCTTTTGATTGATGTGCAGGTGCTTTTCCTTTTGGGACCATCTGCCCTGAATGCACCTGTCCTTCATGTGCGCCCCCCAGGCGTAATCTGAGGCGTCTGTGGTTATGACTTGTTTTGCTTGAGGCTTGCAGAATGGGAGGCCTGTGTTTCGTTGACATGCTTGGGCCCACCATAGAAATTCCTTTTGTAGACACGGAATTATTGGAATGATTGCTTCCAAGCTGTGACTGTGTTGAGACCATAGATTTTTTAGGTACCATTAAAGTTTCCTCATATGCAGCTTTGCACATGGGATTAGAAGAATGCAAGATGCCATGAATCCCAGAGCCTGCAGGATTTTCCTTGCAGTAAGCCTGGTGCTTTTTGCTAGTATTTTGAAGTACTGAAATAATTGCCCTTGTTTTTCTGGCGTAAGGTATGCCATCTGGGTGTTTGTGTCCAAGCTGGCACCCTGGAAGGTTATTTTCTGAGAAGGTGTTAGCTTTGATTTCTCCTTGTTGATGGTGTACCCCAGAGAAAGCAGTAACTGTGTCACATATGCCAGATGTTCCAGTAGTATATGTTTGCTGTCCGCTTGGATCAGGCAGTCGTCCAGATAAGGGTAAATTTGTATCCCTTGTTGTCTGCAATATGCAATCACTGATGCCAGGCACTTGGTGAATACTCTGGGCGCAGTAGATAAGCCAAAGGGCAATGCAGAGAATTGATAGTGGATTGAACCTGCAAGAAATCTGAGGTATCTTCTGCAGCTTTGTCTGATTGGGACATGCAGGTATGCCTCCTTGAGGTCCAATGTTACCAGCCAAAACTCCTTGCCCAGCATGGGAAGAAGTTGCTGTAATGTGAGCATCTTGAATTTTGCACAGTAGAAATGTGTTTAGTATTGATAAGTCCAGAATGGGTCTCCAGTCGGTTCCTTTTCTTGGTACCAGGAAAAGCCTTGAATAAAAACCTTGGCCTTGTTGGTGCGTAGGTACTTTTTGTATAGCCCTCATGTTTAGGAGCTTTGAAATTTGCAGATGTGCCTCTACCCTTTGATTTTGTGGTAGGTTTGGCATGCCTCTCATTTTTGGAAGAGTGTGAAATTGAAATTTGTAGCCTCTGTTTATAATGTCCAGTATCCATTTGTCTGTTGTGACAATATGCCAATTGCTTGCAAATAATGCTAGTTTTCCTCCTAAAGGTGCTGCCAGTTGAGACTTGCTTGGCATGGACATGGGGGAGTCATTGAGTTTGCTTCCTGTATTGTTATGCACTGTCTTCACCACCTCTTGGTGCTGGAGATTGCCATTGTCTGCCTCTATAAGACCCTTGTGATTGCCCTCTGCCCCTTCCTCGTCTGTATCTGCCTCTTTGGGGCTTGTCAGTGGCTGGAAAGGACCAGTTTTTTGATGGCCAATTCCTGCTAAATCGTGGTGGCTGAACCTGTAAGAAAGCTTTGACAGTCTGCATAGATTTGGCTTTCTCTTCCATTTTTCGTAATATATCCTCAGCATTGGTACCAAAAAGAACATCCTTCTGTAAAGGTGCATCAAGAAGTTTTGCTTTCACATGATCAGGCAGATTTTGTTCTCTAAGCCAGGAATGTCTGCGAATGACTGATCCTGTAGCAGCCGCTCTACTGGAGGCCTCTAGGGCATCATAACCACATTGTAAAGTGTGTTTACCCACTTGTTCTGCACTATGCATCATATCCTGTAACTCTTTTAAATCTGGTTGTTCAGGTTGAGCCATTTTGTTTTTTAATTGTGATAACAGGAACTGTTGGTATTTAATCATATGAAACTGGCAGTTTAAGGCCCTCATGGCAAGGGTGGCCGAGGTATAAACCTTCTTACCCCACCTTTCAAGGGATCTAGATTCCCTTTCTGCAGGTAATGGGTTCTTGGAAGTGGAGGCCTTTATTCCCTTAAGGCCTTGTGAAATGGTTTCAGGGTCAGCATTATGGCCTTTATAGAGAAATTGGTGAGAACTGGGTACTCTGTAATATCTATCAGGCTTAACTGGTGCAGAAGGCAGTGAATCCGGATTTAAACAAGCCTCCGAATAGACATCATCCAGTACCTCCAAGACAGGGGGAATAGCCAGGGGTCTGTGCTGAGGTAACCAAAGAAATTCCCTAAGCCTTTTCTTGGAGTCTGAAAAGTCTTGGCCTTCCCAATGGAAGTGTTCCCTCAGTGTGTGTAAGGTTTCCCCAAAAGAAAAATCCTCAGGGGGGGATACAGACTGAATAGACTGCTCAGCATCCGAATCCTCAAAAGGGGAATAAGAGTGTTCCTCTACATCAGAATGTTCTGATAAAATGGATCCCTGATCAGAAGAGGGGGATTCTTCCTCCACTCTGGGTCTCTTGTCAGGAGGGGGCTGAGAACCTCTGATAAGAGTAATAAGATCCTCAGCCATTTTAAGCATCTGTTTCTTAGGCATGGGTCCAGGAGATGGGCCTTGTGCAGCAGGCCTAGCATGATGCCTGGCTGCTTTGGATTTGTAAAGGCCTTAATAGAAAAGGAGGTTGAAGGTCTGAATACACCTGAGTGGATGTAGATCTGTCCACATTAGTAGGCTCGGTATAAGCTGGAGCTTGGTTGTAGTCTGGGAAAGGGCCGATGACCCAGCGGTCTTGGTACAGAAGACACCGCCAAGCGTGTCCGGTAGTCAGGGACTGCAAAGGCATCTCACTGAGAACCGGACCACGTGGAGCCTGTTTGGCGTGGTGTCGGTGGAGACCGCTGGCCTCGCGTGTCGGTCCTTTTCCTTGCGTTTTGGATAAAGCGGTAGTCGGAGTGTCCGGCGACATTTTATAGTCAAAAGCTTTACCAAAAGTGTTGGAACTCACCCGACACTTGATAGTGTTTATTGAAGGTAGCGCAGCGACAGCCCGAGACGTCGTGGTCTGGGCCCAAACAAGGTATGCAAAGGGAATGGAAATCCTTATGCGGTATTTGCTTCCCACAAGAAATACAATTATTAACTTTTTCTGACATCGGTCTGAGGCAAGAAAAGATTCAACGGGTACTTAGCTTTAGTGAAGACTTCGGTTCCAAATATTTTCGTAATTCAGGAGCTGGCCGACCGGCACTTGCGAACTGCTTCTGCTTCGGGCACCGCGCGGCAAAAAAGACTGGAGAACATGGCGTCGGCTGTGTCTTATATACTCTGGCCTTCCTGACGTCAGAAGAGTATGCGACAACAACCGACGCCGGACCAAGACTTTGGAATTCGGCCGACCGAGGGACCGCCTGACGGCTGAAAACCCATCTGTCATTACTGCAGCTGTATGCACGATGAACATCTGTCTGATCAAAGGGTGTGAGAAAAAGGGGCTGCTCAGTGGGAAAATGAGCAGAAATAGCAGAGGCATGAATTTTTATAGAAGAGATAGAGAGGCCACTGTGTAGTAGGTCAGCTTATTAATCCAGGATGAAAGGGCAGGAGGGCTGTGCAGTATTGGCTTCCTTAGCCTGGATCCAGGTGCAGAACCTTTTCCATTTATCAGCATAAGACTTTCTGGTGATAGGGCGTCTGGCCTCATGGATAACATCTAGAACCTGTTTACTGAGGTTGGCAGATTGGTTAGGGAATAAGCCAAGCTGCCAAACTGAGTGTCTGCAATTGGGGATGCATGAATTCCCCTTCCCTCTGGGTCTGGAGATTTGGAATCTGAGGAAGATGCCATGGAGGCAGCGGGGACAGACTGCGCAGCAAGGGTTACCAGTGCTGCCGGGGCCAGTCTGGAGCTATAAGAATGGTCCTTGGTTATTAATCCCTTATTTTCAGCAGTACCCTGGGGATGAGAGGTAGTGGAGGAAAAGGCATAGACCAATAAATTGACCCAGGGGAAGGACAGGGCATCCACTTTCTAAGCCATGCAGTGATGTTCCCTGGTGCAGAATTTGCTGAGCTGATGGTTGGTGTGGGAGGTAGAGGTTGACCTTCGGGGTTCCCCATTTGAGTTATTAGGGTGAAGGTACTTCTGTTGAGCTGCCACTCATGTGGGTACAGAAGATTTCTGCTTAACTGGTCGTACAGAAGATTTCTGCTTAACTGGTCTGCCAGAGAGTTAAGACAGTCTGGTAGGAATTGTGCTAACAGGTGTAGTTGCATGACAGAGGCTGTGTGCCAAAGGGTCATGGCCAGCCTGCATAGAGGGTAGGAGTGAGTCCCTCTCTGCTTGTTGATGTACCACATCATAGTGGTGTTATCTGTTATGATCAGGAGAGCCCCTGGAGAGAGAAGGGGTTTGAAAGCTATCAAGGCATGCTCCACAGCCATCAATTCTTTTTGAGTGATGTGCAGAGGGATTTGCTGCAGGCTCCATTGGCCCTGTATGCACCTGCCATCCAGGTGTGCACCCCAAGCATAGTCTGATGCATCTGTGGCGAGTGTCTGGGCGGTGGGGGATGGGGAGGAAGGCAGTCCCTTGTTGTGGGAGCATGCTGTTGCCCATCAAAGAAAATCTTTTCTGAGGTAAGGAATTATAGGTAGAGGAGTTTCCAGGTCTTGAGAGTGTTGACACCAAAGGCTCTTTAGGTACCACTTAAGATTCCTCATATGCAGTCTGGCATATGGAATTAGTAGAATGCAAGATGCCATGAACCCCAGAGCTTGCAGGATCTTCCTTGCAGATAGCTGGGGCCTGGTGGCTAGTTGAGAGAAGTAGGCTGTCAGGAAAATGTGTTTCTCTGGTGTAAGGAATGCCATCTGGGATGCTGTGTCCAGACTTGTTCCCAGGAAGATTAACCTTTGGGTGGGCACCTATTTGGATTTATTTTTGTTGATTGTGTAGTAGAGTCTTTACAAAGGCCAGGTGCTTGAGCAGCTTTTCCTGGTTGTCTGCCTGAATTAGGCAGTCATCTAAGTATGGGTAAATCTGAATATTTGTCTGCAAAAGGCAATGACCGGACCCAGACATTTTGTGAAAACTTTGAGAGCAGTAGATAAGTCAAAGGGAAACACAAAGAACTGACAGTGTTGAGATCCTGCCCTGAAGTGGAAATATTTCATGCATGATTCCCTGATAGGAATGTGGAGGTAGGCCTTTTTTAGATCTAGGGTGGCTAGCCAAGCATCCTTAGACAGCATAGGTAGCAGCTGCTGCAGGGTGAGCATTTTGAATTTTGGGATCACCAGGAAAGTGTTTAGGATGGATAGATCGAGGATGGGGCACCAGGTGCCCTCTTTTCTGGGCACCAGAAAAAGTCTGGAGTAGAAACTTTGGCCTATCTGTTCTGCAGGAACATGCTCTACTGCCCTCATAGAGGGCAGGGAAAGGATTTTGTTTTTGAGCCTTTGCCCACTGTTTGGTGGTAGATTTGGGAACCCTTTTGGGGTTGGAAGGGTGTGGAAGGAAAATCTGTATCCCTGAAACACAATGTTCAGAAAGTACAGTTTTGTACCTACCATAAATGTAGATGTTCGAGTGCTAATACAGCTGCAGTCATAACAGATGGGTTCTCCTGCCGTCAGGCGGGTCCTCGGTCGGCCGAATTCCAAAGTCTAGGTCCGGCGTCAGTTGTCGTAGCTTCTTCCCTGACATCAGTGCGACAGGGGTATAAAGGAACCAGCCGACGCCATTTTCTTCAGTTTTTCTTGCCCCAGATGTCAGGTGCCCCCAGAAGGAAGGAAATACATAAATTTGTGTAATAAAGCAATGCAATATAATCAAAATACAGTAGTTGCAAGCAAATACACCATAACTGAATACCCCAATCAGGTTGCATGAGGAGGTGTTAGCCAATAGGCCTGTCCCAAGAGGGGAAGGAGGGAGGGAAACCTGGACTGCAGCTGTATTAGCACTCGAACATCTACATTTATGGTAGGTACAAAACTGTACTATGTTCATCGTGCATACAGCTGCAGTCATAACAGATGGGTAGAATCCCAAAGCTAAGAAATGGGTGGTAGGCACTAGGTGGAACTAGGAGGAGCCAGGATGCCCTGCAGGACTGCAGTGGCAAAGCCTGCTCTAGTTTTGGAGTATAATGGTAGGTGGTAGTGCTTGGAGAAGGTATGCACAGAACTCCAAGTGGCTGCTTCCAAAATATCTTTGGTAGGAACTCCTCTGAGGAAAGCTGCAGAGGTAGCTGTGGCCCTTGTGGAGTGAGATCTGATGCCTGCAGGTACAGTTTTGCCATGAAAAGAATAGCAAAAGCGTATGCAGTGGGCTATCCATTTTGAGATTGTCTGTTTGGAAATTGGCTTTCCTTGAGCTCCTATAGCATAGGACACAAAGAGCTGTTCTGATTTTCTGAAAGGCTTTGTTCTGTCCAAATAATAACGCAGTTGTCTGTGGATGTCCAAGGAATGTAGTAATCTCTCACCTACCTTTTATCCTAATCCTCAAAACAAAGGGAAGTGTATAGCCTGGTTCAAAGCTACCCTGGATACCACTTTTGGCATAAAGGACGGGTTGGTTCGTAAGGAAACTCTGTCCTGATGGAAGATGGTAAAAGGCTGCACAGCCATGAGAGCTTGTAGTTTTGAAACTCTACGAGCTGAGGTAATAGCCAGAAGGAAAGATGTTTTCCAGGACAAATATTGCAAATCTGATGAGGCAGCTGGCTCAAAGGGAGGCAAGGTCAGCCTTTCCAGAATGAAATTGAGATCCAAAGCAGGTATTGGTTGTTTCCTTGGGGTTTTAGATTCTTAGCCCCTCTGAGGAACTGTCTTAAGAGAGGGTGAGAGAATAAGGGTGGATCAGTGTTGTATTCTGCAGAAATGGCTGAGGCATGGATTTTGATGGAGGAGAATGAAAGTCCACCGCTTAGCAGCTCAGCTAAATAATGTAGTATTTGAGGTAAATTCAGTTTTCCAGGATCCTGGCCCTTTTTCTCATTCCAGACACAAAACCGTTTCCATTTTGCGGAGTAAGCTTTTCTAGTTGATGGCCTTCTGGCCTCCAAAATGACATCCTGCACCTCCTTGGAGAGTAGGGTCTGTTGTGATGCTAAGGAATCTTCCATGCGGCTAGATTGAGTGTTTTTAGCTGGCTGTGAAGAGTTTTGAAGCTGTGCTGAGTCAGGAGAAGAGGCATTAGAGGCAGGGTCCATGGTGGGGAATGCGTCAGGCTCCTCAGGAGTGGGCACCAGTGTTGTCTTGGCCAGTCTGGAGCAATGAGAATCATCTTTGGTCTGTCTGCTCTGGTTTTCAATAGAACTTTGGGCAGCAGAGGAAGAGGTGGGAAGGCATAAACTGTCACTGATGTCCAACTGAAAGAGAGAGCGTCCAACTCTCCAGGCCTTTGGATGGAAAATCCTTGAGCAGAATTTTGTCAATTGGTGATTTTTGTGGGAGGCAAAGAGATCTATGTCTGGCCTTCCCCATGCTTAGATTATCTCTGTAAAAACTTTTGGATGCAACTTCCATTCGTGTGGATCTGTCATATTCCTGCTTAGGTTGTCTGCCAGCGTGTTTTCCTTGCCTGGCAAGTACTGTGCTTGTAGTTCGATTTGTAAGTCCATGGCCATGTTCCAAAGTGACATGGCCAGTCTGCATATGGGGTATGAATGTGTTCCTCCCTGTTTGTTTATGTACCACATAACTGTGGTGTTGTCCGTTCTTATCAATAGCTGACCTGGTTGCAGAAGGTCTTTGAAAGCTAGAATAGCATTTATTACTGCTAGCATTTCCTTTTGATTGATGTGAAGGTGCTTTTCTTTTTGGGACCATTTGGCCTGAATGCACCGATCTGTCATGTGCGCCCCCCAAGCGTAGTCCGAGGCGTCTGTTGTAATGACTTGATTTGCTTGAGGCTTGCTGAATGGAAGACCTGTGTTTGTTTGGCATGCTCGAGCCCACCACAGAAATTCCTTTTGAAGACATGGAATTAGTGGTATTATTGTTTCCAAACTGTGGCTGTGTTGAGACCATAGGTTTTTCAGGTACCATTGAAGTTTCCTCATATGCAGCTTTGCACATGGGATTAGTAAGATGCAAGATGCCATGAATCCCAGAGCCTGCAGGATTTTCCTTGCAGTCAGTCTGGTGCAATTTGCTAGTGCTCTGAAGTATTGAGTTAGTTGCCCCTACTTCTCTGGCTTGAGGTAGGCCATCTGGGTGTTTGTGTCCAAGTTGGCACCCAAGAAAATTATTTTACGAGAGGGTATTAGCCTTGATTTCTTTTTGTTGACTGTGTATCCCAGAGAGTTCAACAACATTATTACATAAGCCAGATGTTTCAGAAGAATGTGCTTGCTGTCCGCTTGGATCAGGCAGTCGTCCAAATAGGGGTATATTTGAATCCCTTGAAGTCTGCAGTAGGCAATTACTGATGCCAGGCATTTCGTGAATACTCTGGGCGCAGTAGATAAGCCAAAGGGCAATGCAGAGAATTGATAATGGGTTGAACCTGCAAGAAATCTGAGGTATCTTCTGCAATTTTGTCTGATTGGGACATGCAGGTATGCCTCCTTGAGGTCTAATGTTACCAGCCAAGACTCCTTGCCCAGCATGGGAAGAAGCTGCTGTAGAGTGAGCATCTTGAATTTTGGTACGAGGAGAAATGTGTTTAGGATGGATAGGTCCAAAATGGGTCTCCAATCTTTTCCCTTCCTTGGTACCAGGAATAGTCTGGAATAAAAACCTTGACCTTGTTCGTGCGTAGGTACCTCTTGAATAGCTTTCATGTCTATGAGATCTGTAATTTGCCTTTGTGCCTCTGCCCTTTGATTGTGTGGCAGGTTTGGCATGCCTCTCATTTTTGGAAGGGTGTGAAAATGGAATCTGTAGCCTCTGTTTATAATGTCCAGGATCCATTTGTCTTTTGTGACAATATGCCAAATTTTTGAAAATAATGCCAGTTTTCCTCCTAAGGGTGCTGCCATTTGAGTCTTGCTTGACATGCAAAGGGGAAAGTCACTGGGCTTGCTTTCTGAATGGTTGCGAGTTATCCTCACCACCTCTTTGTGTAGGAGCTTGCCATTGTCTGCCTCTAAACAATCCTTGGGATTGTCCTCTGCCCCTCGGGCGCCTACCTCTTTGGGGTCTGTCCGTGGCTGGAAAGGACCAATTTTTGGAAGGCCAATTTCTACTGAAACGTGGGGGTTGTACCTGTAGAAAATCTTTCACAGTTTGCATTGATTTAGCCTTTTCCTCCATTTTCCTTAATACCTCCTCAGCATTAGCACCAAATAATACATCATTTTGTAGAGGGGAATCTAGTAATTTAGCTTTGACATGATCTGGCAAGGTTTGTTCCTTGAGCCAGGCATGTCTACGTATGACTGATCCTGTAACAGCAGCTCTACATGAGGCCTCTAGAGCATCAAAACCACATTGTAAGGTATGCTTACCCACTTGTTCTGCACTATGCATCAAATCCTGCAACTCCTTCAAGTCTGGTTGTTCAGGTTGTGACATTTTACTTTTCAATTGTGATAACAAAAACTGTTGGTATTTTAGCATATGGAACTGACAGTTTAAGGCCATCATTGTTAAGGTAGCCGAGGTATATACCTTTTTTCCCCACCTTTCTAAGGATCTGGAATCTCTCTCAGAAGGTAATGGATTTTTAGCAGTGGAGGCCTTAATACCCTTGGGGCCCTGTGAAATGGTTTCTGGGTCAGCAGCATGGCTTTTATATAGAAATTGGTGTGAGTCAGGAACCCTGTAGTACCTGTCAGGCTTGACTGGGGCTGGAGGTAGAGAATCCTGGTTAAGGCAGGCCTCCGAGTAAACATCATCTAGGATGTCCAAGACAGGAGGTACAGCCAGAGGCCTGTGCTGAGGTAGCAAGAGAAATTCCCTAAGCCTTTTCTTGGAATCTTCTTGGAATCTGAATAATCTTGGCCTTTCCAGTGGAAGTGTTCCCTTAAGGTATGCAAAGTTTCCCCAAATGAGTAATCCTCTGGGGGGGATACAGAAGGAATGGACTCCTCTGCATCAGAGTCTTCAAAAGGGGAGTAAGAATGTTCCTGATCATCAGAGTGCTCTGAAATAATGGAGCCCTGATCAGAGGAGGGGGATTCTTCCTCCACTCTGGGCCTTTTGTCCGGTGGGGGTTGAGAACCCTGATAAGAGTAATTAAATCCTCAGCCATTTTAAGCATCTGTTTTTTTAGGCATGGGGCCTGGAGATGGGCCCTGTGTAGCTTGTCTCTTAGAATGCATGGCTGCTTTAGACTTAGTGAAAGCCTTGATGGAAAAAGAAGAGGAAGGTCTGAAGACACCTTGAGAGGAGGTAGACCTGTCCACATTTTGAGATTCAATGCCAAGAGTGGCTTCGGTATCTGTAGTCAGGGTGTGGGCGAGGAGCCTGCGACCTGGCACAGGAGACACCGCCAATAAAGTGTCGCCGGTAGTCAGGGGCTGCGTAGGCTCGCTGAGAACTGGACCACGGTAGTCGGCTTTGGCGTGGTGTCGGTAGAGGCCGCGGACCTCGGTGTCGCCCCTTATCTTTGCGCTTTTAGACAAAACTGGAGTCGGAGTATCCGGCGACATAATATTTAAATGTTTTGCCAAAATAATGCTGGGCGAACTCGCCCAATGCTTAATGGTGCGTTGTTGAATGTAGCACAAAAGCGACAGACCGAGACGTCGTGGTCTGGGCCTAAACAAGGAATACAGAGGGAATGGAAATTCTTATGCGGTATTTGCTTCCCACATGAAATACAATTATTAACTTTGTCTGACATCGGTCTGAGGCCAGAAAAGTTTCAACGGGTACTTAGCTTTCAAGAAGACTTCGGTTTCAAAATTTTCGTAATTTCAGGAGCTGGCCGACCGGCACTTGCGAACTGCTTCTGCTTCGCACCGCGGCAAGAAAGACTGAAGAAAATGGCGTCAGCTGGTTCCTTTATACCCCTGTCGCACTGACATCAGGGAAGAAGCGACGACAACCGACGCCGGACCTAGACTTTGGAATTCGGCCGACCGAGGACCCGTCTGACGGCAGGAGAACCCATCTGTTATGACTGCAGCTGTATGCACGATGAACATCCCAGTGGTCCTTGGTAATGGTGACCCAAGTGCTTGAGTGAAAGGAGAGTTTTCCTCCTAGGGGTAAGTGAAGGTGGGCAGAGGGAGGGGTGGAGGAGGGGAGCCATTGTGAGTTCTTACCATAAGGGGGGGGGGCTTAGAACTCCCTGGTTTCGAAGTGGAGGTAGTCCACTGCTTATACCTCTGCACTCCCTGCTGTCTGGGATGGAGGTCTGTTTCCATGGGGCCTAGGCTGGGCTGGTTTACTGGAAGCAGGAAAGGGCCACTGTTTGGAGGGACAATGCCTGCTGAACCTAGGGGGCTGGACCTGCAAGAAATACTTAACTGTTTGCATAGATTTTGCTTTTCTTCCATCTTTTTTAAGACCTCTTCTGCCTTAGTGCATAATAAGTTATCTTTGTGCAAGGGGGGTGTCCAACAATTTAGATTTGACATAGTCTGGCAGGGGCTGTTCCTTAAGCCATGCATGCCTTCTAATGACAGATCCAGTGACTGTTGCCCTGCAAGAAGCTTCTAGGGCATCAAAACCACAGTGCAAGGTGTGTTTAGTTACTTGACTTGCAGAATGCATTAACTCTTGTAATTCTTTAGATTCTGCCCAAGCAGGAAAGGAAGACATTTTTTGTTTAAGGAGTTCTAAGGTATGTTGCTGAAATTTCAGCATATGGAACTGATACTTTAGTGCCCTGATATCAAGAGTAGATCAGGTGTATACTTTTTTACCCCATATGTCCAATGCTCGGTAATCCCTGTCTGAGGGGGTGGGATTCTTAGCAGAGGTTGCTTTAATCCTTTTAGGCCCTTGAGAGATGACCTCATGGTCAGCAGTAGGATTTTTAAAAAGACATTTGTGCGAGTCAGGGACTCTATAGAACATGTCTGGTTTTCTGGGAGTAGGACGGAGGGTGTCAGGAGACCAGCTGGATTCGAGGAAAACATCCTCCACAACATCCAGGACTGGGGGGATGGCCAAGGGTCTGTGTTGTGGAAGATCTAGGAATTCCCTGAGTCTCTTTTTAGACTGAGGGTAGTCTTGACTCTCCCATTGGAAATGCTCCCTTAAGGTATGCAGGGTTTCCCCAAAGGAAAAATCCTCTGGGGGAGAGGCTGAAGGAATGGAATCCTCTGCATCAGAATACTCATAAGTGGAGAGGGGTTGCATGTCTTCATATTCAGATGCATCAGATTCATCTGACGCTTGTTCAGACAAAACTACAGGGGACAGATCTCTTCCTTTTGGAGGGGGTAGCTTGGCTTCCCCTGATCAGCATGATAATTTCTTCCGCCATTTTAAGCATTTGAGACTGAAGCAAGGTAGCAGGCGCCTGAGAGTGGGTCGTACCCTGGGCTTAAGAAATTCGGTCGTTTTTGAAAGAACAGTAGTCACGAAAGAGCACGTCGGTTTGTGTCAAGAATCGGTAGTGCACAGGACTTCCTCGGAAGACTGTGCCTACTCAGCAGCTCTGGACCCATCCAAGATAGAGACGACCGCAGGATCCTTAGTCGAAGAAGAGTTTTGTGGCATACCAAACTCTGAAAGAGTCTCGGTAGCGGCCTCCAAATCCACAGAAGCGGGCATCAGGGGCTGCGAAAGCACCTCACTGAGTACCAGATAACTGACGACTAGCTTAACGGAAGCGTCGTTGGTAGCTTTGGACCTGTACGGCTCGTCTCTGTCTTTATCATTACGTTTTTTTCAGAAGATCTGCTGTCGAATGGCTTACCGAAGCCATATTGGAATTCAAGGAGTGCAAGCGAAAATATCTGGCTACAATAAGGGCCCGAAGACGGATAGTTCTGGCATTGAACAAAGCACAGAAGCGACAGCAGGGGACGTCGTGGTCTGAGCCTAAACAAGTGACACAGTAAGAATGAAGTCTTGGTATGGTATTTGCTTTCCACAGGCGAGACAATTAACTTTTTCTGACATCGGTTAGTGCAAGAAAAAAGGATCCCCAACGGGGTACTTAGCTTTAGAAGACTTCAACTTCAATTCAGTAGATGAAAACTAAGGTAACAGCTGACCGGCACTCGTGCAAACTGCTTCTGCTTCAGGCTCCAAGGCAAGAAAGACTGATGCAATGGTGTCGGCTGCCTTACTTTATACTAGTGAAGACCTGACATCAGTCCTCAAGCAACAGCAACCGACGCAGAAATACTAAGTCTCTGGTATTCGAGCCGGCCGAGGGCTACCCTGGCAGGGATAACCCAAATGCGATGACGGCAACAGTGAAACACAAAGAACATCTTCACTGCTGCTGCAAATGGCACCAGCACGGAATTCATAAGCAGCTCCAGAACTCCCACTGTCAAGGTAGGGCTTGGGTGGGAATCAGTGAAGTGGACGGTGCATGGTCTTCTCTGACAGCCTGGGAAACAGAATGGGCAGAGATGACACCAAGCTCCTGCTGCACCCTTCAGCAAGGCTGCCATCATTTTATCCATTCAGTGGCTGAAGAAGGGCATCATACTGACCTGAAAGATCTTACAGGCATTGCAGAAGGCGGCCTAAACTGAAAATATTTTGATAATTTCTGTTCTGAAGAAAAGAAATCAACTTTTCTCCTCAGAGCCAAATCAGAGACACAGTTTGGTTACAGGCAGACAGGTGCCAATGCTGGCATGGTTACTGCAAGACAGAGCCCCTGAAGGGCCGGGTCAGCATGAGTCGTGACCTCCAATCTGGAAGTCTCAACTTGTTCTTGTTTTGTGTCACCCAGGAGAAAGCTTTTCAACATTAATTTGTTTCTCCTGTCAAGAAGCATTTCAGGAAATGAAGTTTCAGCAGATTTTACAAACTAGTTTGAGATCATCCATTCCTAAGCACACCACACACAAATCACATGGGTCCTGGGAAGGAATCTTAATGACCACATTTTGTACAATTTGTAAATACTGAAGTCCTCATCTCTTTCCAGAGTTACAAAAAGCCAAGGTGGAGAAATCTTAGAAATCACCTTACAGTCAAACAAATGAATGACAATTTCCAGTACTGACAAAACTAGATCAAGTAACTTTACTAGTAAACTTGCATAAATAATTTTTTAACTTAAGGAAGTGAAAAACCTTGAGGTAAGACAGAAAATACAAAGTGGCCTAGGCAGGAATTAGGAAGTGATGACAGATGAAATTAATCTTAAAAAGAAACTGGAAAAACTGAGAGACTACAAACAGCAATGGGAAAACAAGTGTTTGATCTTTTGAAGAAAGGCTGAAATAAGTTGTGTGTGATGGTTCAGCTGCAGAACATAATGTTGGAAGCTGAGTACGTGGCACTAGCATCTGGAGTCAGCTCGTCAGTCCACGATGGGAACAAAGAGAAGAAAAGGAAGGAAATGAAAGCAAGTGTAAAAGAAGTATAGAGAAGGATCTGACTGAAAAAGGACAGGAAGAAGTACAGGAGAGAAAAAAAGTAAAGACAGAAAGTGGGAGGAAAGCGAAGTTTAAAAAAAAAAAAAAGGAGAGATGCAGTAAGATGTAGGCAAAAGCAAAAAAGTTGGAGGAGTAATACAAAAATGAGTGTCGGAGAATGAAAACAGAAGGACGAGAGGAAGGGAGAAGAAAAAGAATGAACAAATGTTATGCATATAAATGTTCTTGTTTACAAGCTGTCTATAAGCAATCATGATAAGTTAATGACAGTTTTGTAAACTAAAAAAAAATAAATCTGGAAACCTTCCTAATTAGTAGCAGACCAAAACTAAACTCAAAATAAAACTACCTGTATGTAATCAAACCTACAGTGACTCTTTTGTATACATGCAAGTAGTTTTATTTTCACTTTAGTTTTGTAATCTTTAAGGTTTGGCACTCTCAGCAAATGGACACTTGGGATAGTTCATAATAGTCATGTTTTCAGAGCTGTGCCTTGCAATAATTTGCCCTTTAAAGAAATTTGTCTGCTCCATAGAAATGTCAAAGTTTTTTTTACCAATGTACTGTTTAAATATCAAGAAAGAAACAGATCTGACAAAAGTATGTGCTATAATGGCCAACATGAGGATCCATTTCCATATCTTTACAAATTAATGTTAACTACAAATATCTCGGTACAGTTCCATTCAATGTAATGTGAACCTATAACAATATGCATTACACAACTTGCTAAGCCCAAAAATGTAAGATATACAAGATGATTCTTTACTCATGATACTTACACTTGTCCTTTGGTGCTATCTAAGGATTGCTGCTTTATTAAAATGATTCAGTACTCAGATAAAAAGGTACTACACATTTTGTCAACAGACTGTACAACTGAAGGCCCCTGCTTGACATCAGAAGCCTCTTTGCAAAGATGAGGAAGTGCCACCACACTTCTTGAGAAAGTCTGCTTTTCTTTTTTTAAGCACCGACCTACATAACTGCCCTACTCCCACCATAAAAACATATGTTCATTAGTCAATGGATACAAATACCTTTGTGCATCCAGGATGCATGAGGAAGGAGCGCTTTCCTGATCTATTGCTATTGAATAAAATGCTCTCTGACTTCTGAATGGGCTGCTGTGGTAGCAAAGTTTCTTCTTTCTAGAAACAGTCAGACTCTTGTCTTGCAAAAAGCACCACTTTTTTCAGATGCAACAGAGAACAGTGGTTAAGTGACATGCTCAGAATCACACAATCTGCAAGTGAAGACTAAACATACTACTCCCAGGACTACAAGATGAAGTTCATTAGCATTTCATAACCTTTGCAGATAATAACTAAACTATACTCTCAGCTGACCTGTGCCAACTGAACCCAGGTCACTGGTAATGGGAACAGACACCCTGCCCAGGTATTCAGCTGACTAAACAGAAGAATTACTTGGTTCTAGCATGCATGTTGTAGCTCTGCTACAGAAATATTTAATTGTACTTGTGAATGTACATTATCACCAAAGTAATGTACATTCAGGTTAAAAATGACCTGTTAAAATCTGATGTGTACAAAAGTTATACCTATCATGTTTCCGCAAGTACAACCACTACAATGACTCCATCTACAGATGATATACACTACATGTGGTCAGGGTTGGCCTTGGTTAATTGCTGTGCCCAATTTGGACCATTCTGATGGGCTCCCCGAGCTGATCAGAGATTTGTGCAATTACTGTACATTAGCTTATATTTTGTCAAAAACAGGTTAAAATAGAAATAAACCATCACACTAGCTTGGTAAGTTAAGTACTCTGCACAAACCACTGTCTTTGTTTGGTGCTGCAGACAACACCAAGCAGACGGTGCTACCTCTGAAGTAATCTCATTTTAAACACAAAACCTGGTAAAATCATCTAACATCTCAATTCTGAATTATCACATCCCATGCCCTTGTATGCCAGAAAAAATAGGACAAATGAGTGTAGTTATGATCCCCTGTAAAATTGCAGTTGCAAAACCTGCTCGGGATCTGGAGTATAAAGGTAGATTGTAATGCTTGGCAAATGTATGCACGGAGCTCCAAGTAGCAGCTTCTAAAATGTCCTTTGTAGCCACCCCTCGTAGGAAAGCTGTAGTGATGGCTGTGGCTCTTGTGGAGTGAGGCCTGATATTTTCAGGAGCTGTCTTTCCATGAAAAGAGTAGCAAAAACGAATGCAATTTCCTATCCATTTAGAGGTTGTCTGTTTGGAAATTGCTTTTCCTTGCACTCCTGTTGCATATGCTACCAGAAGTTGGTCAGTTTTTCTGCTGGTTTTAGTTCTGTCCAGATAGTAGCGTAGTTGTCTGTGTACATCCAAGGTGTGCAGTAGTTTTTCCCCCTGTGGGTTAGGGAAGAACGTAGGCAAATGAATAGCTTGGGTTCAAGGATACCCTGGATACCACCTTTGGCATGAAAGTAGGATTGGTTCTCAGAGATACTCTGTCCTGGTGAAAAATAAGGAAAGGCTGCACTGCCATCAATGCCCGTAACTTGGATACTCTTCTTGCTGAAGTGATTGCTAGAAGGAAAGCAGTTTTCCAAGATAAGAACTGTAAGTCTGCTGATGCTGCTGGTTCAAAAGGAGGTAGTGTTAATTTTTCCAGCACAAAGTTGAGATCTCATGCAGGAAGAGGGGGTTTTCTTGGAGGTTTTACATTTTTGATCCCTCTTAAAAATTGTCTGAGGAGAGGGTGAGAGAAGATAGGAGGATCCATGTTGTATTCTGCTGAAATTGCTGAAGCATGAATCTTAATGGAGGAATAGGACAGGCCATTGTGGTACAGTTCTGCTAAGTATTCTAGGATGTGTGCTAGGTTTGCCAGTGTGACATTTGTACCCTTTGATGCGCTCCAAATGAGGAATCTCTTCCATTTAGCTGAGTATGTCTTTCTTGCGGAGGGTCTACGAGCCTCCATGATTATGTCCTTGACCCTCTGAGATAAGACAGTTTGGTTTTGTTTTAGGCAATTTTCCAGGCAGTCAGCTGCAGTGTTTTCAAGTTTGGATGCAGTGTCTTGAAGTTGTTCTGCGTTAGAAGTAGAGGCCATGATTTCGTCCGAGACATGCTTCTCAGTAGCGGATACCAGTGCTGCCTTGGCCAGTCTGGAGCTATCAGTATCACCTTTGGCTGTTCCTCTCTGATCTTCAGTAGAACTCTGTACATCAATGGAAGTGGTGGAAAAGCATTCACTGTTAGGGCATTCCAGTTGAAAGAGAGGGAGTCCACCTTCCAGGCTTGTGGGTGGTATACTCTTGAGCAGAATTTCCTTAGTTGGTTGTTGGGTGGGGAGGCGAACAGGTCTATCTCCGGCATTCCCCATTTGTTTGTTATGATTTTGAAGATGTCTGGATGCAGCATCCATTCGTGAGCATCCGTGGTAGTTCTGCTTAAGCTGTCTGCTAGTGAATTCTCCTTTCCTGGTACGAATTTGGCCTGCAGTTGGATGCTGAGATTCAGGGCTAGGTTCCACAGATCCATTGCCATCCGGCATAGAGGGTAGGAATGCGTGCCATCCGGCATAGAGGGTAGGAATGCGTGCCTCCCTGTTTGTTTATGTACCACATGACTGTGGTATTGTCTGTCCTTATCAGCAGATGACCTTGCTGGAGGAATGATTTGAATGCCTCGATTGCATGCTTCACTGCCAGCATCTCCTTTAGGTTTATGTGCAAATTCAGCTGGTCTTGAGTCCATAGGCCTTGGATGCACTTGTCTTCCATGTGTGCTCCCCATCCTAGGTCTGAGGCATCCGTGGTGATGGTCTGCCTTGGTTGTGGTTTGTTGAAAGGCAACCCTCTGTTGGATTGGCAGGCCTGAGCCCACCACAGGAATTCCTTTTTCAGGCATGGAATGATTGGAATCATGGTTTCTAGACTGTGCCTGTGTTGAGACCATACATTCCTTAGGTACCATTGTAATTTCCTCATATGCAGCTTGGCATGTGAGATCAAGATTATGCAAGATGCCATGTAACCCAGGGCCTGCAGGACTTTCCTTGCAGTGAGCTGAGTTTGTCTTGTCAAAGCCATGAAGTAGACTGGTAGTTGCTTTTGTTTTTCTTCTGTGAGAAAAGCCATCTGAGTTATTGTGTCCAGATCCGCACCCAAAAAGCTTATCCTTTGGGATGGCACTAGTCTTGACTTCTGGATGTTGACTGTGTATCCCAAGGCCTAACAGGTGTATGACATAGGCCAAATCCTTTATAAGTCTTGTCCTGTTCTCCGCTTGTATTAGGCAGTCGTCCAGGTATGGGTAGATTTGAATTCCCTGAAGCCTGCAATGTGCAATTACTGATGCCAGGCATTTCATGAATACTCTGGGCGCAGTAGATAAGCCAAATGGCAATGCTGAGAATTGATAATGCTCTGATCCTGCAAGAAATCTGAGGTGTCTTCTGCAATCTGGTCATATAGGGACGTGCAGGTATGCCTCCTTGAGATCTAGAGTCACCAGCCAAGACTCCTTGCCCAACATGGGAAGAAGTTGCTGTAGGGTCAGCATTTTGAATTTTGGCACAATGAGATATGTGTTTAGTGCGGACAAGTCGAGAATAGGCCTCCATTGGGTTTCTTTTCTTGGTACAAGGAATAGTCTGGAGTAAAACCCTTGACCTTGTTCCAGAGATGGTACCCTTTCTATTGCTTTCATCTGAAGTAAATTGTTGATTTGTCTTAAAGCCTCTGGCT
Source organism: Protopterus annectens (assembly GCF_019279795.1). Lineage (NCBI taxonomy): Eukaryota > Metazoa > Chordata > Ceratodontiformes > Protopteridae > Protopterus > Protopterus annectens. Next base: position 590,487,697 of record NC_056729.1, on the reverse strand, counting down.
TCTGGTTTGGTGGAAGGTTTGGCATTCCGGTCCTTCTTGGTAAAGTGTGGAAATGAAACCTGTATCCTCTGTCTATTGTTTGCAATGTCCATTTGTCTTTTGTAATGCAATGCCAGTTGTTTGAGAATAAAGCCAATTTTCCGCCCAAGGGTGCTTCCAGTTGTTCCCTTGTAGGCGGAATCAGAGTCAAGTCATTGTGTTTGTCCTGTGGAAGTGGTTGTAGTTGCAGCTGTGGCAGTACTCCTTTGGTTGGCAGGTTGCCACTGGCGACCCCTGTAGGCACCCTTTGATTGACCTCTGCCTCTTGGGTGTCTATTCCTGCCCCTCTGTGCTTTGGAGGTGTCTGGAAAGGACCAATTCTTTAAAGGCCAGTTTCTGCTGAACCTCGGAGGTTGGACCTGCAGAAAATCCTTAACTGTTTGCACAGATTTTGCTTTTTCTTCCACTTTCTTTAGAATCTCCTTTGCAGGGGAGCCAAATAAACTTTGTTTCTCCATTGGAGCATCTAGGAGTTTAGCCTTGACATGGTCCGGCAAGGATTGCTCTTTTAGCCAGGCATGTCTCAATTACTGCCCCAGTCATAGCTGATCTAAATGAAGCTTCCAGTGCATCATAGCCACATTTTAAAAAATGATTACTGACCTGCTGAGAATTGTGTACCAAATCCTGAAGGGCCTTACGGTCTAAAGGTTCAGGAGAGGAAAGCTTTTTATTCAGCTGATCTAACAAATATTCCTGGTACTGTATCATATGGAATTGACAGTTTAAAGCCCTGGCAGAAAGAGTAGCAGATGTGTAAACCTTTTTTCCCCATCTCTCTAATGGTCTTGACTCCCTTTCAGAGGGAAGTGGGTTTTTAGCAGTGGCAGCTGCAACACCTTTCGGGCCCTGAGAAATAGTTTCTGGGTCTGCAGCATGGGCTTTATACAAGTGGAAGTGGGAATCCGGAACCCTGTAGTATCTGTCAGGCTTGGCAGGGGCCGGTGGAAGTGAGTCTGGGGCAGAGCTGACATCATTATATGCATCATCAACTACAGTTAGCACAGGTGGTATGGCTAAAGGCCTATGCTGTGGCAAGTGTAAGAAAGTCCTTAGTCTTTTTCTAGAATCAGAGAAATCCTGACCCTGCCATTGAAAGTGTTCCCTCATAGAGTGTAAAGTTTCCCCAAAGGAAAATTCCTCTGGAGGGGAAGCAGAAGGGATAGAGTCTTCTGCATCAGAATCCTCATAAGGTGAGTATGGCCCTTCCTGATGGTCTGACAAATCAGATCCATCCAAGGAGTAGTCAGAGGAGAGAGGTTCAGGGGGTTCAGTCCTGGGCCTTTTGTCAGGAGGAGGTTGGGAGGCCCTGTCTGGGTGAGGTTGGGAACCCCTAATCAGAGAAATAAGGTCCTCAGCAAGACTGAGAATCTGGGAACTTGAGGAAGGTCTCTGAGAGGTTGATTTTGCAGGTAAAGCTTTAGTAATTTTAGCTGCTTTAGCCCTGGAGAAAGCCTTAATAGACATAGAAGCAGGGGGCCTAGCTGCCCCACGTGCAGGAGTGGAAATGTCCAAAGGAATGGTGTCGGACAATTCTTGTGCACTTGCTTCTTCGGTAGGGATTTCTGTAGCCGACTAGGCCGGGGCCTCGCTGGTCACGGTTGTCGGAGGAATGATTTCGGCAGAAGGTAAAACTGAGGCCTCGGTTTCAGCCGAAACCGAGACACTCGTGGTAGGCCTAACCGTGGTTTCAGCCGAAACCGCGGGCCGCGAGTGTCGGTCCTTTTCTTTGCGTTTTTTGGCTAAATGGGTAGTCGGAGTCTCCGACGGCATTTTATATGCAAAAGCGGATCCAAAAAACTCTTCTGCAAACTCCGACCGACGTCTAAGAGTCCGTCGGTTGAAGGAGGCACAGACTAAACAAGCTGATACGTCGTGGTCTGGGCCTAAGCAAGGAAGGCAGTAGGAATGGAAATCCTTATGAGGTATTTGTTTCCCACAAGTTAAACAATTATTTACTTTGTCTGACATCGGCTGAGGCAAGAAAGAGTCCCCAGCGGGTACTTAGCTTTTAGAAGTCTTCGGTAGCTGAATCTCTGGATCTGACCGACCGGCACTTGCGAACAGCTTCTGCTTCGGGCACCACGCGGCAAGAAAGACTGAGGAAAATGGCGTCTGCTGATGCCTTTATACCCCAGCAGCTCTGACGTCGGGGAAGATGCGACATCAGCCGAGGCCAGACCCAGACTTTGGAATCCGGCCGACCGAAGGGCTGCCTGAGGCAGGACAACCCATATGTTATGACTGCAGATGCATCCTTGAAGGACATCAGATCTGACAAAAGTATGTGCTATAATGGCCAACATGAGGATCCATTTCCATATCTTTACAAATTAATGTCAACTACAAATATCTCGGTACAGTTCCATTCAATGTAATGTGAACCTATAACAATATGCATTACACAACTTGCTAAGCCCAAAAATGTAAGATATACAAGATGATTCTTTACTCATGATACTTACACTTGTCCTTTCTAAGGATTGCTGCTTTATTAAAATGATTCAGTACTCAGATAAAAAGGTACTACACATCTCGTCAACAGACTGTACCACTGAAGGCCCCTGCTTGACATCAGAAGCCTCTTTGCAAAGATGAGGAAGTGCCACCACACTTCTTGAGAAAGTCTGCTTTTCTTTTTTTAAGCACCGACCTACATAACTGCCCTACTCCCACCATAAAAACATATGTTCATTAGTCAATGGATACAAATACCTCTGTGCACCCAGGATGCATGAGGAAGGAGCTCTTTCCTGATCTATTGCTATTGAATAAAATGCTCTCTGACTTCTGAATGGGCTGCTGTGGTAGCAAAGTTTCTTCTTTCTAGAAACAGTCAGACTCTTGTCTTGCAAAAAGCACCACTTTTTTCAGATGCAACAGAGAACAGTGGTTAAGTGACATGCTCAGAATCACACAATCTGCAAGTGAAGACTAAACATACTACTCCCAGGACTACAAGATGAAGTTCATTAGCATTTCATAACCTTTGCAGATAATAACTAAACTATACTCTCAGCTGACCTGTGCCAACTGAACCCAGGTCACTGGTAATGGGAACAGACACCCTGCCCAGGTATTCAGCTGACTAAACAGAAGAATTACTTGGTTCTAGCATGCATGTTGTAGCTCTGCTACAGAAATATTTAATTGTACTTGTGAACGTACATTATCACCAAAGTAATGTACATTCAGGTTAAAAATGACCTGTTAAATCTGATGTGTACAAAAGTTATACCTATCATGTTTCCGTAAGTACAACCACTACAATGACTCCCATCTACAGATGATATACACTACATGTGGTCAGGGTTGGACTTGGTTAATTGCTGTGCCCAATTTGGACCATTCTGATGGGCTCCCCGAGCTGATCAGAGATTTGTGCTATTACTGTACATTAGCTTATATTTTGTCAAAAACAGGTTAAAATAGAAATAAACCATCACACTAGCTTGGTAAGTTAAGTACTCTGCACAAACCACTGTCTTTGTTTGGTGCTGCAGACAACACCAAGCAGACGGTGCTACCTCTGAAGTAATCTCATTTTAAACACAAAACCTGGTAAAATCATCTAACATCTCAATTCTGAATTATCACATTCCATGTCCTTGTATGCCAGAAAAAATAGGACAAATGAGTCATCACGTATGGGTTTGAATGTTACGGGAATACTAGAAGAAAATATTCTGGCTGTTGCTCTCCAGACTCTTATTATAAATTCTCATCTCATATTACTCCTTTCTTTCTTCAAGAACGTGCAAAACCAGTATACTTTGCTCAGCATTCTGCAGCACACTTTCCCAATCCAACCCAACCATTTTCTGTGTTTCATTTTTTTCTTGTCCATCCTCTTATTTTGTACGACACTCAAACTGTGGTATTCCTATAATACATCATGAGTCAAACGGCTTTTGTTTCTGTTTTCCCTCTTTTGGCCAAGGCGAATCAGTTCTCTGTTCACCTTTGCATCCCATTACTGAACAAACACATTTCATGTTTCACTGCTCTGGAATTATTTGCTCCTATCTGTAACTGCAGCAAGTGTTTCTCTGCAATACCACTAAACCAACAACATTCTTTCTCAAGTCTTGATGATCATAAGTTACCTCTCATGGCCGTAGCTGTTCTTTTTTTTTGCACCTACTAGTATTTGTTTTTCATACTGGCTGAGGCTGATTACTTCACAGTTATTATGACATTCACTAGCAGCCAATCATTACATTCCAGTCTTCAAATTAAACGTGGTTTTACTACCTTCTGCGATAGTATTTGGAATGATGCACAAAACCAGATAGTTAACCTAACCTCAGTTTGGGGTTGAAAACCCCGCTGACCACTAAGCAGCAACCGCTGACTACTACAGAAATGTGAGCATCTAACAGAAAGAGCCATAGAAGCCATGTTATTCTGCAGTATTAATACAACTAGACTAGCCAAAGATTTTGGTAAAATTACTACTGCTCAGAATGGAGATAATAGCCACCTTTCTGCAGCTTTTTTAGAGAAAACCCTACCAATAAGCCGGAGAAACGAATGGGCAGGTCTCAAAGTCGTATGAGGCGTGGAAGGATACAATCCAATTCCTCTGCCCAAATGCACAAAAGTATGAACACATGCAGTCGGAAATAAATAACTTAGTTTTTAATTTGTCTTCTGTGGAATTGACAGAAGATGAATTGTCACTTCTGAATAAGGGTTTGTCATATGTTCCAGCTAACAGAATGAATATTGTAGACACTATTCTAGATTTAAATGTGTTTGCTAGGAACATTATGTTGAAAACCATTTATGATGACAAAGTGAATGTGGATATATGTGTTTTTAAAAAAACAAGTAATTTTGTTCCGAATAACTCTCCTGTAATGGAGGCTTTTATCAAGATGCTTGAACAAGATCTTAGGAATGCAGCCTTTGATAAACCTAAGAAATCTTTTTCTAATTTAACTATCAATGAAAATGAAGCATTGTTTAATTTGACTAAGGCAGAACATCTTGTGTTTAGAGCTGCTGATAAAGGAGGGGGATTGTTGTCTCTGACACCATAGACTATCTAGATAGAATGCGTAGGATGCTTTATGATGAAAATGTGTCATGTTACACAAGTTCCAGGTGAATGGTATTATAAGTAGACTCAATTTCTATTTATATGACCTACTAATGACAGATCAGATTGATTATCCATTATATTTCTAAATTACTGTTGAACAGCCCACTATACCTGCTATATATGGCCTGCCTAAGGTCCACAAAGACCTCTCAGATCCACCCCTTCAACCGATTGTGTCAGGAAGAGGTTGAATAACTGAGCTGATGCCCATATATGTGGAGAAACAACTTAAACAGGTATTGAGTACTGCACCAGCTGTTTTGATATATAGTAAACAGTTCTTGGAACACTTATTCTTATGGGCTGATTCTAGATCTGCAATTGACATTAGGAATGCTTTCTTTGTAACACTGGATGTGAACTCTTTGTTCACTGTTATACCTAATGATGATGGTATTGATAATATAAGACAATTTCTATATAAAGAAAGCAACTTTTCCAACAGCAAGGTTAACATGATCTGTGCCCTGTTGGACCTGATTTTGGAAAACAATGTATTTCTCTTTGAGAAAGAGTTTTTTCTACAAAAAATTGGTGTCGCGATGGGCACAGCCTGTGCTAATACCTATGCGAACATTGTCTTAGCCCAATGGGAGAAAGATAAGGTGTTCTGCTCACCCTTGTTTGTGAAATATGTCACCTTTTACAAACGGTTTGTTGACGACATTTTTCTTGTTTGGCATGGCAATGACAGCCAAACTAGAGTCTTTTGTCAACTATTTAGGTAGCACTACCACCTATCTATCTTTTACTTTACAGCACTCTAAACTTCAAATTGACTTTTTGGACATCAATGTCAATAAGGACATGCTTGGTAGCATCACTACCAAGATGCATAAGAAAAGTTGCAGGAAAAATAAGATTTTACATTAGTCTAGTATGCATCCAGGCCATGTTACTAAAAACATTATTAAGAATCAAGTGTTACATTGCAAAAGACTGTAGACAGACAAGGGAGATTTGCAGGATGCAGTTAAAGGCCTCTATGTAGATCTTGAGAATAGAGGTTATAAAATAAATGAGATTGACAAGCCTGTGGAAGAGATTAACTCTCTAGATGAACAAAAGACTAAGCCATATTTTTCAAGTGGGATTTCAACAGAAACATTGGATACAAAAGGAAAATGTGATCAGTTTATCAATAGGATGTGTTTAACATTCTCTAGTGATGTGAGCAAAACCTGTGAAATAGTTAAAAAGAACTGGCCCATCCTACTTACAGACCCAGATATTAGTAGGGTCCTAGGTCCTACTCCTAAATTTAGTTTTAAGAATAATAAAAATCTTAAACAAAGATTATGTTATAGATGCAATAATGTTAGAGCCAAGTCTATTTCTGAACACAGGGGAACCTATGCGTGTAGAGCATGCAAAAGTTGCAGTAATATCTTTTCAACTACTATGATTATGCATCCAGTGCACCTGAAACCAATAGAATTTCGGTTCTATGCTGATTGTTGCACCAAAAATATAGTTTATTTTGCTAAGTCAGCTTATACGATGCTTACTACATAGGTAAGACCAACTGTATGTTAAAAGACAGACTAATGGAGCATCTCAATGATATAAAGAACAATAAAGTAACTAATGCCTTAGCTAAGCATTGTTTAAATTTTGGCTTGCAACATACTTTTAAATTCTTGGTGCTACAGATTATTAATCAAAGTTTAAGAGAAGGTGATATATGTAATGAAACAGAGTTTATAGAATTAAGATGGATTGTTGATTTTAAAGCTCATGTATCACCCGGCCTTAACAATGCTGTTTCTTTAAAACCTCTCCTGAGAAATAGAGGCTTGCAGCACTGATTTATTTTAAGTGTTTTTATTGGCTGTTGGCTGTATTTAAACTGTTTTGATATTCACATTTTTTCTAAGGTCTTAAGAAGAGGGCAACCTCAAAAGTGCTTACCTTTGTTACTACTTTTGAATTAACAGTTTTTATTTTCCAGTCTACACGCCTTTTACTTTTTATATTAACCTTTAGAGTAATCGGGAACAAAAAAGAACTTTAAGGTAGACAACTTTCTAAATGCCCTAAAAAGTTGCAAATGGAAACCACTACAGCAACTATCTCTAGATGAGGCAGTTCACTACTTTAACTCTACTTTCTTACAAACATTAAACCATCATGCACCCATAAGAACCATCAGAATAAAAGCAAAGCATGCTCCCTGGCTAACTAAGGTAACTAAATCCATTCACAAAGAAAGAGACAAAGCATGGATACAGTTTCATAAGAAGAAAACCCAGTCAATAAAACAGAAGTAGTACTCCAAACTCCATAATAAAGCCAAAAAACTCATTAAACTAGACAAAATCAACTATGACCAAAACATCCAGGAAAAACATATAACCCCCCAAAATTCTGGGTCGCTATAAATTCTATACTTCAGCCAGTCAAATCCACTACCCCTACACCTATAACAGTAAACAACAAAATAACAACAGCTGCCCTGTCCTACCATCCACAAAAAATAGCAGAAACATACAAGACAATATATTCCACTTCAGCTTGCAACCAGTATCAACCAAACCAAATCCATTTTAAAACTCCTCCACAAACTTAAACCAACCACCCTGGCTGCAGATAACTTACCAGCAGAATTCCTACAGCTAGTTGCAGAGGTTATAGCCTACCCTGTTGCTATGCTAATTAACAGATCAATATCAGAGTGTAAAGTACCTACTATATGGAAGATCTCCTACATACCACTACATAAGGGTGGCAACTCCCTAGAACTCAATTACTATCGACCAATTGCTATTCTATCACCCTTATCCAAAATACTAGAAAGAGTCACTCACACACAGCTAAAACAATCTATCTAAATAGCATATATTCAGACCCTTCCATAGCACCACCACTGCTCTAATGTCCTTTTCAAATACAGCCAACCACCACAGAAACAAGGGACAACTAGTCTCTGCCAATTTTTAGATTTGTCCAAAGCTTTCGATATGGTCAACCATAACAGATTCCTTAATACTCTATCCACCCTAAACATCAGCTCCACCTCTATCTCATTGTTTAAAAGCTACCCATCAGGATACCAACAGGCAGTAAAATGGCAGAACCAAATATCCTCTCTCTTACCAGTATCCTTAGGAGTCTCTCAAGGCTCCATACATGGCCCACTCTCTTCTCACTATTTACCAATCAGCTTTCATCCTCCATACCCAATGCCTCAGTAGTACAATATGCTGATGACACCACCCTCATATGTTCAGCCCACACAATAGGTGACCTTCACTCCATAACCCAAAACTCCTTCTCATTAGCTGAGACATGGTTCAATAACTCCAAGCTTCTCCTAAATCCAAACAAAACAAAGCTACTTCTTTTCAGCCCTTGTAGATCCCCTCCCCATGTGACAACTTTATCATCATGTCCAATAACAAAACCATCATCACCCCTACCTCCCAGACCAAACTGTTAGGTGTAGAAATAGACAACAACCTAAGATTTGACATTCATTTAGCCCAAACTATCAAGGTGGTTCACAAAAGACTTGGTCTCCTCTATCAGAACAAGCAATTTCTCACCAGACATACCAAAACCACTATAGCCAGGACACATCTGTTGTCTACCTCTCCTCGCATTCCCAGTACTAACTAACCTCCGCAAAATCAACCTAAACAAATAAGAGTCTTGCTATAACAAGACTGTTAGATTTGCTACCAAGACCCCTTATAGGACCCATCACTGTGTAGCTCTCAAACAACTAAACTGGCTTGAGCTGCTTCAGCTGCTGAAACTCAACCAATCACTGGCACACAAATCATACTACTACCCAGCTAAAACTCCCGGACTCCAAAATATAATTACACCTTATTCTGCAACAAGAACCTTAAGATCTAGTACCCAGAACCACCTGGATGTCATCAAACATAACGATGAAGGTGGGAAATCTCTTTTCAGCTATTGTATTTCTAAAGCTTGGAATACCCTACCTCTTTTCAGCTATTGTATTTCTAAAGCTTGGAATACCCTACCTGACTTATATTAGTTCCACCACAACATTTAAAAAGCTTTTCAAAACACACTAAGAATACTGGTTATGCTCCTGTGACTCCCCAGGATAAACACTTACTTAACAACCTATTCTTCATGTTAACCCAATATGCCTTACAATGACCGCTGCTATCTATAGAACTAACCTACCGTATTATTTGTTTTTGATCCACAATACTAGATTTTATCCTGCCCTTGTACTGATCCAGAAACCTTTCTTTTATTTTGTCCCTCTCAACATTATGTTCACTAATCAATTCTGTTTTCTTTACCATCACATGGTGATTAGTAATCAGTAATGCTGCTTCACTCCCTACACTACTTAGTAATAGCTTGATTAACCACAGCATCTCTGAAGTTACACTCCTTCACTCCTTTTACCTAATAACTCTCCATACTAGCCTCAGCACAACACACCACCTCAATGAGTGTAGCATTTTTATGTATCCCAGCTATAATACTGAGTTGAGTGATGACTCTTCTAATTGTGATTTCTGTAACAGTTCATAAATGTTGTAAGAAACTTTTAGTTATGTACTCACCATAACTTCAGATGTTTGGGATCCATCTCGCCTACATTCTGACTGATGGGTTGATCCATGCCAAAGCGAAGTCTCTTATTGGCTGAGCTTACTATATCCCAGGATGCACCACTACCAGTCCCCAGATCTAGTTTGTCATACATGCACACATGCACGCCTGCTTATATAACATCGTCAGATGAACAAGATAAAACAGTAGAACTCAAAACCGTTCAATCTCTTCTGATCTCCAAGGCAGGGGAAGGAGGTAGATGGATCCCAAACATTTGAAGTTATGGTGAGTACATAACTAAAAGATGTTATGTGATCCTATCTCGCCTACATTCTGACTGATGGGACAGCGTCCTAGCACCTGAATCCTGGGTGGCTCACTGGAAAACACTCCTGAGTACCGTGGAACCAAATGAAGCTGTCCTTTAGATGCCACATCCAATTTGTAGTGGGAAATGAAAGTGTGCGGATTGGACCAAGTAGCCGCAGCACAAATTTCCGATATAGCGAGCTTGGAATGAAAAGCTATAGAAGTAGCCATAGCTCTGGTAGAATGAGCTTTGATAGATGTTGTAAGTTGCTTATTGAAGAAGAATAAGCCTGAGTTATGCAATCTCTGATCCATTTGGAGATAGTAGCTTTTGTGATGGTTTGGCCCAATTTATTATCTGAGAAGGACACAAACAACTGGTCTGACTGTTGTGAGTCCTGTCTAAATAGAAGCGTAATTGCCTGTGAACATCCAATTTATGGAGAGTGTATTCTGCTTCATTGGAGAATTTTGGGAAGAAAACTGGTAGCTCTAGAGATTGTTGGAGACAGAAACTAGAACAGACCTTTGGGACAAAGGATGGATTAGGCCTAAGTGATACTCTATCCTTGTGGAAAATCAAGTACGGTGGCTTAATAGACAGGGCTTGAAGCTCTGAAACTCTTCTTGCAGAAGTAATTGCAACTAAGAAGGCAGTTTTCCAAGACAGATATTTTAACTCACATGTAGCGGGGAAGATGTGCACCAAATCAAGATCCCACGGAGGTGCAGGATGAAAAATTGGGGGTCTTAATAGGCTCGCACCTTTAATGAAAGTTTTGCATAGTCTGCTGCTCATCAAAGGAGGATCCATGGATTCGTGGAATTTAGAGATAGCCGCTAGTTGGACTTTAATAGTTGAGACAGAAGATCCTTGATTAAACAGGGATGTTAAGAATTTCAAAACCTCTGGGACAGGAGCAGTGATAGGGTCTAAGCCCTTGAGTTGAGCCCAGATAGCAAACCTCTTCCACTTACTGAGGTACAATTTGTTAGTGGTGGGTTTGTGGGCCGAAGATAAAATGTGAACAACTTCCGGGTCTAGTGTGTGCCTTCTGACTAAAGTCGGAAGTGGAGGAGCCAAGCTGTCAATTTCAAAGATTGAAGGGACTGATGCCGATGTCCCGACTGATGGATTAGCAAGTCCGGAATTAGGTCTAAAGTCCACGGATCGTCCACCGCATGCTTCTTCAGGTAAGGAAACCATACCAGTATGGGGCAATCAGTATCATTGAGGACCCCAATTGAGAAGCTTTTTGAATAACTTTGGGGAGAAGTGGAATTGGAGGAAAGGCATAAAGTAGCCCTGTTGGCCAAGGTTGTGCTAGAGCATCCATAGCTGGTACTCCCTGATGTGGGATCAAGGAGAAGAACCTTTGGCACTTGGTGTTTAGTGGAGTTGCAAATAAAGGTCGCAGGCGTCCCCATCTCCTGAAAACCTGAGCTGCTACTGTGTGGTTTAGAGACCTCTCGTGAGGAGAGAGAATTGTCCTGCTCAATTTGTCTGCCAATATATTTGACCTTCCGGGATGTGGGTCGCTACCAAGAAGCGATTGGTAGCTACAGCCCATTCCCACACTCTCATGGCCTCTCTGCAAAGTGGGTACGATCTGGTCCCTCCTTGTTTGTTCAGATACCAGACCACCGACATGTTGTCTGTGTGGATGGCGATGATGCCCTGAGGAAGAAACTTGTGTAAGGCCTGTAGGGATAGAAGTACAGCCCTCATCTCCAACACGTTGATGTGGAAAAGAGCTTTCTGGAAGCCAGGAGCCCTGAACTAGCCTGCCCAGACAATGCCCCCACCCTATCTGGGAGGCATCTGTCGTCAGGGTAACCACTGGAGAGGAAGAACAAAGGGTTTCCTTGATCCAAATTGGATGTCTGAAGCCACCAGCGAAGGTCCCTTTGCATATTTCCGTAATCATGATGTGATGATTGAGGGAAGATCCTGAAAGGACCATTGAGTTGACAATAGCCACTGAAGAATCCTCATGTGCAATCTTGCCAGAGGAACTAAAGAACCGTGGCAGACATTGAGCCTAAAACTTGTAGAACCATCCTGGCTGGGGCTTTGGATCTCGAGATCAGAGCTTGAACTTGGCCCTGTAAAGTTTGGATCCTTTCTCGCAGGAAGAAAGACGCATCAATCTTGAGTCTATCTCTGCTCCTATGAACTTTATGCGTTGAGAGGGCAGCAAGACAGACTTTGACCAATTGAATGTAATCCCCAGGGTAATACCCAGGAGATGGTGGCTTTGAGGTTGTCCATTAGTAGATGCCTGGTGGTGGCAGTCAGGAGCCAGTCGTCCAGATAGGGAAACACTTGGAATCCAAGACTTCTCAGGTGAGCCGTCACTACTGCCAAACACTTGGTGAACACCCTGGGGGCTGTGGTGAGACCAAAGGGCAGAGCGCAAAATTGGTAATGACTGACTCCCAGGCTGAAGCGCAGATACCTCCTGGACGCCTGATGTATCGGTATGTGATAATAGGCGTCCTTGAGGTCTATGGAGCACATCCAAACATCCTTCTCCAACAATGGGAGAATGGATTTGACCATTCGAATTTGGATTACGGATTGGTTCAGTCTGCTGAGATCCAATATTGGTCTCAGGTCCCCTGTCTTTTGGCACTAAAAGAACCTGGAGTAATTTCCTGATCCGATCTGGTCTGTGGGGACCGGTTGGATGTCTCCTTTTCTAGCAGCTTTAAAGCTTCTGCGGCTGCCATTTCCTTTGACTGGGTGGTGGGTCCGGGATTCTTTGGACGGTGGGGGCGAGTATGTGAATGGGATGGTGTAACCTCCGGCAATGATCGCACCCATCTGTCCTGAGTGATTGACTCCCAGGCTTTTAGGTGCTTAAAAACGACACCCGACTGGCTCGAGCAGCACAGCCGGGCAATCCCTCATGGCGTGTGGGAGGCTGAAGAGCCACGAAAGGACGGTCTCCAGAATTGCGGGGCCCTCTGCCGCCTCTGGGACGGCGTCTCCTGAAAAATTTCCGTCCTCTGCCTCTGGAAGGGAATCTTCCTGCTGTTGGGAGAAAAACTTACGAGTTTTCTTGAACCATTTCCCCCTCCTTTAGCCTTGGCCGAAAGGGAGTGGAATAATGGGCACCTACGGCAGATAAAGTTTTTCCCTCTTGCTCACAGCGGGTAAGGGTGTCTTTAACCTTGGGTCCAAACAAGGAGGACCCATCAAAGGGAGCGTCGGCGAAGGAAGACTTGAAGGCCTCAAACTGACACAAGCGGAGCCAGGCTTGTCTCCGTAGAGCCACGCCTGTGCCTGGCTCTACCGCCCGGCCGCATAGGAAATGAGCCTCATGGACGAGTTAGAAATTGGCGTAAGGATAGCCAACTGAGAGCTAACCGACTGGGCTAGCTGCTCAGGTAGGTTACCCGAGAGGATCTGACAACTCCTTGACCAGATCCCTCTGAAGCCTGGTAAAATGTGCCAAATAATTCAGAGACCTTAAAGTAAAGGCCGCTGAAGTCAGGTACCTGTCCATACTCCTAGACTCCTTATTAGGAGGATGGCGGGACGTTGAAGCCTCTGCCACGTCCTGTTGTGTAGCAGATGCCACCACTATGGCATCTACAGCCACGCCTTTAGTGAGGAACTCCTTCTCGGGGAGCAGACAAAAATTTATTTGGGCGAGAAGGGACTGGTTCGACAAACTAAATCCAGAAGCTCGTCGAAGGCGGAGACACCCAGGAGGCGGAGGGCTGAGCCCCAAAGGCCTTGAGGAGCACTGACTCATCAGCAGAGGGGTTTGGATATCCAGCCCTCGTTGTTTGAGGATCTCTAAGATGTCTGCAAATGAGACATCATCCGAGGACGACTGGGACCCCTCTGCATCATCAAGATCAGTGTCTGATGTAATAGACTCGGGGAGTCCACGTGCTTCCTCTTGCACGATCTCTTCCTTGGGGGTTCCTCGAAGACAACTCCGAAGAACCCTCAGGAGGAGGGAACCCCAATGGGGGTAACCTCAGGCCCCAGGGCTCCGCTGACTACGGACAGGGGAACTGCCAAAGACCCAGTCTCCACGCCCAGGGAAGGTGCGGTAAAGCCGGAGAGATGACCAAGAGGACTTGGCCAAGGCACTCCTCATGGCTCTGAAAGCCGGACCCCAGAATCCTGGGAGTGTCCGGTCCCGAGCCGTGATGGCCGACGGAAGTCCCGCAGCGAGGGGAGGCTCGGAACCAGCATAGGTCCCAAACATCACCCCGGGTCCAGCTGAAGAAGTCACCAAACTCGGACAGGCCGGGTTGGAGTAAGGGTCGGAGCCGACCCTAAGATCTCCACCGGCTCCAACAGCACCTGCTCCGGGAGCCGAAGCAGTCGGAGGAGGAATGGCAATGGGTGGGCCAGGGTCATCGGCTCGAAGCCAGCTGGGTCGGAACCGAAACAAATTTTTGGAAGACTGGGGACTGGAACAGTCTTTGGAGCACCCTGTCTATATCAGAATCTGACATCCTCAAGACCGAGAGGAAACAGAACGGGTTCGAGAAGGCCTCTCCAACGGCCCCAAAGGACTAGGGGACCGGCTCGAGGTGACTCAATGACTATCGGCGCCGAAAGAATACACACACCCGATTCCATCGGTGCCGAGGTGGACTTCGGCGCAGAGGAGGAAGTGTCTGAGCGGGCGACCCTTGTCGGCTCCGAGACCAGTGGAGCCGAAGGTGACCCGCCTCTCGATGCCCCAGCCATCGGCTCGCCAGAGGAGTCGATACTGGTGGCATCGAGGCGAGAGGCCTGCCTATGTCTCTTAGCGGTCGGATCAGAAGGAGAGGATGCCAAGGCTTCTTCAAAAGAAGGTTTAATTAACCCCTTAAGAATCAATTTATTTTTCCTCTCCTGGAGGAATTCTGAGACATTATGGAAGAAATTTTCAGTAATCTGACAGGAAAAATGCAATTACTGACTTACTGATGACTACAGTTATCGCTAAAAGCGCAAATGACAAGGAACTTTGAAAACCCTGTAAGAACAAACAGAGCTACAAAAAATTTAAAGCCTTTTGCTCTATATGTAAGTTATAGGAGGGTTGACTGACAGGGAAGGCCCTAGATGAAGGGGGCCTAAACCAAACTCAACCCAATCACACACCAAAAGTCTTCAACAATCCAACCAATCACACAACAATGAGAAGAATAGCCGTTAAAACAGCTTTTTGAGGCAAAAACAGCAAAAAACTGACAGAAAAGTTAGTTAAAATAACTACTCAGCTCAGCCAGCTCGAGACCACGTCTCGGGTTAGCGGCAAACGAGATCTGGGGACTGGTAGTGGTGCATCCTGGGATATAGTAAGCTCAGCCAATAAGAGACTTTGGCATAAGGATCGGCTCCGAACCCATCAGTCAGAATGTAGGCGAGATAGGATCACATAACATTGTATATTATTTTTTTTACTATGGGAAACCTTGTACATTCCTGGTTTGTTTACTATGTGTTATCTTAGGACTTTAAAATAAAAATAAAATAAATAAAATAAATAAATAAATACAAATTTTTACTATGTTATAGCTTGATATCCACTGCCTAAGAATTGTTGATTTCCTACTGTTTAATGTATTTTATCTGGAGCTTTTCTCCCCGGGCCCCCGCTGAAAATGGATCTATGTCCAGTTGGACTTTCTCAGTAAACAAATATAGATTAAAATAATCAACATACATAGCATTCTTAAATCTACTGAATTTCACTCTTGGATATCTCAGTGCTCCCCTGACATAATCTCTATCTCATAAATTTGATTGAAACCTCAAACCTTTGACACACAACCCCCCCCCCCACCCCCAGCTATAGCATCTTACACCACGATAGATCCCAGAAAAAAAAGGAGGGGGTGTTGCCATTATGTACTCAGATCGCTTAACTTTATCCTCTCTAACCCACCTTCCCCACTAAACAATCATAAAACCCTAAATTGTTACAATCTACATACCCCGTGGAGATGACACTCCTTTACTTGAACAGATTTTTCACTGGACATCTGACACTATACCAAATGAAACTATCATACTAGCTGATGTCAATATTAATTGGCTGTCCATCACCTCCTACTCCTCAACCACTAGCATTCACCTTTATGGTTACACCAAACTATTTCTTCTTCCACTTTTCTTCACAAACCTACACCAGCTCTATTCTTGACTGGATTCTAGTCTCTCATCCCAACCTCTACCACCAACATGAATCACCCCCAGACTCTATTAGTGATCATTCCCCTGTCCGTGTCCTTAAATTCTCCTACCACCTCCATCATCCTCACAAATGTAAGGAATTCCGTAAGCTCACTAACTTCAACCCTGATACTTTCAGCTACTTATCTTCTACTGACTGGTCCTTCCTATATCAACTTTCTCTTGATGATGCAGTTCTTCAATTCAACACTATCTTCCTTAACATTCTGAACTTTCTAACCCTACCTAGGACTGGAGTTAAATCTCTTTCTTCCCCCTGGCTCTCCAAGTCGACCCTATCCCTCATGCATAACAGAGACTCTTCTTGGAAACTACGGGTAAAAACAAAATCTTTCACAGACTACCAAAAATATAAAGAACTCTAACTTGGCTAAAAACACATTAATCTCAACAAAAAAATTTCTACCACATACCCCAAACTACTAAACCTAAAAAAATCCCCCAAAATTCTGGAACACTGTCAACCAAATTCTTCACCCTGGTAACCCCTCAACTCCTAATCCATGCCCAGATAAGCTCACCTCAGGAAATTGCATCTATCTTCAATACCTACTTCATCGATATCTTAAGTTAACTCATTCCAGCAGGCCACCCTAATATTCCCCCACCTTCTGCCACCCCTCAGCTACAAAACTACCTTTTCTCACTAAATCCCATTCCTACTAGCTACATTAAAAATGTCTTCTCAAACTTAAACCTTGTTCCCCTTCTGTGGGTAATTTGCCACCTCTCTTTCTAAACACTGCTGCTAACTACATAGCTACCCAGTCTCTATACTTATCAACCATTCTATTCAAGAATCTATTGCCCCTACTCTCTGGAAGAAATTCTACATCATATCTATCCATAAAGGTGGAAACTCGAACTCTCAAACTACCACCCTATTGCTATAATTTCTCCCCTATCCAAAATTCTTGAGCACTGTGTTTATAAGCAATTCATGTCCTACCTCACTCAAAAAAATCTTTTCACCCCTACGCAGCACGGCTTTTGCCCCCTCCATAGCACCAGTACTGCACTACTCTCCTTCACTAACTCAGTCTCTTTAGCTAGAGACAATAAACTGGTCTCCTTCCTCTTTTTAGATCTTTCTAAAGCCTTTGATACTGTCTCCCACCCCATCTTTCTCTCCAAACTATCTCAACTTAATCTCTGCCATACTACTATCTCTTGGTTGTCCAGCTATCTCTCCAATAGGCACCAAGCTGTCAAATGGCTCCCAACTCTCTCTCCCTTCCTCCCTACAAATATGGGAGTCCCACAAGGTTCTATTCTTGGCCCCCTTCTTTTTAACATTTTTTTCTAATCAACTCTACACATCCTGCCCTCAGTCTTCCCTCATACAATACGCAGACGACTCCACCATTATCACTATAGCTGACAATCCTACTGACCTGCTTACCCTTACTCAAATCTCCTTCAACCTCATTGAAACCTGGCTTACTAATAAATCAACTCATTCTAAACCCTAAAAAGACAAAACTACTACTTTTCCTTCCTAAATCTCTCATCTTCTCTCTCTCATCTTAAAACCTCTTTTAATATCTCCTCCCTTAACAAGACTATTATCTCATCTGAGCCGTATACTAAACTCCTTGGTGTTATCACTGATGATCAACTTAAATTTTATCTCCATGTACAACACTGTATAAAGAAGACCCACCAAAAACGTGGCCTTCTTTAAAGGAATAAAAAGTTCCTAACACCCAATTCCAGAATTTATCTGACCCAGGCTTATCTTCTCCCTAACCTCTTTTACTCTTCTCAAATTCTTACTAACTTACAATCCTCTTTTCTTTCCAAACTTGAGGCTACATACAACAAAGTTGCCAGATTTGCAGCCAACCTGCCACCTAAATCTCACCACTGTCTTGCTCTCCATACTCTCAGCTGGTTAGAGCTTCCAAACCATCTCATATACACAGCTTCTCATTGTTCACACCATCCTAAATCAACCCTCCTCCTGCCCTACCATCTCCTCTCGTCTCTCTTTACAACCGTTCTTTACCTCAGAAGTTTTGATCAATTTCTCCTGCAGACCCATAAGCCAAAAAAATCTTTAGGACTAAACCTTAATAGCTACCTGCCTGCATTACCTTAGAATAAGCTCCCCTTATCCCTCAGGCATATTATCAATTCTCATAGGTTCATAGGTAGGTACTAGGCTATTGGCACAAGAGCCTATGTAAGCCTAGCCAACAAGGTTCCCTGGCTTATGCCACCCAGAAAAATTATTTTCCTGTGCCACTGTCGAACAGAGACACAGAAGTGATCCCCAGGGTGTATTTCCTATTTCCCATCCACTCATCAAGATTTTTCTTGAAGAGTGCTAATGAAGAACTTTGCATGACATAGATGGGTAGCCTGTTCCAGAGTATGGGAAGTCTCTGGGACAGGAATCTATCCCTCCAGCATGTCCTGTTTATTGTGGCAACAAGGTTTAGGTCCCCAGAGCATGTAGCTCAGAGGGATTGGGATTTCTTTAGGTGTAGCATGTCCAACAGCTCTGAGTTTGACATAGCTTTATGTGTTAGGCAGAGATCACCTCAGAGTAGGCGATATGCTATGGAGTAAAGCTGGAGTTTTTTGAGGCGGTCAGTGTAGGGCATTGTTTGAGGCCAGTAATCCTCTTTGTGAGGTACTTCTGTGGTCTTTCCAGCTGGTGCAGATGTCTTGTGAGGTACATTCCAAAAGGGGCGTTGTACTCTATAATGGGTCTAATGACTGGCGAGTAGAGAGGAACAATGACTCCTTTTTTTCCTGGATGAGAACCATTTTATGATGAGGTGTGCCACGTAGAAGGACTTCCTGACTACTGTGGCGATGTGACTATCAAAGGAGAGACTACTGTCCACCTGGGTCCCAAGGTCTCTTATCACACATTCAGTGTTAAGTAGATTGCTGCCTATGTGGTAGTTCATGGGTACAGAGATTTTACCAAAGGGGATGACACTGCACTTTTTGGTATTGAGCTTGAGGCCATGGCTCTGACACCAGGCATCTGTCTCGGCGAGGCCCTTCTGTAGGATGTCCATATCACTTGGGGACTTGACTATGGCTCCTAGTTTGCAGTCATCTGCGAACTTCGTTAGCCAGATGCCTTCTGTGTTAGCCTGTACTTCAGAGAAGTAGATACCAAACAGGAGAAGTCCCAGGATGGAACCATGTGGTACTCCACTTGTCACTGCTTTGAGGTCAGATTTGGACTCGGTAACTTTTACAGTGTGGGTTCCATCAATGAGTTGGCAACCCCTCTTGTGACGTAGGGATTTATACCTAGTTTAGTGAGTTTAGCTATAATTCCAGAATGGGGGATGGTGTCGAAAGCCTTGGCGAGGTCAAGATAGGCTGTGTGAACCACCTTACCCTCATCTACGGCTTTGGTGACTGCCTCAAAGAAGTCGATCAGGTTCAGGAGGCATGATCTGCCTTTCACAAACCCGAATTGGGTGGGATCCAGAGTTTGGAGGTTACCAATTTCTTTGTTTATGAGTTCCATGATGAGGGTCTATATTAGAACATTGAAGTTTCAGGTCTTCGAATGTTCTAATATCGACACCTAGTTACCGAAAACCGGTAAGACCGAAAATTTAGAACATTGAATTTTTTCCTAGGGAAAAAATTTGCTGTTCCAAAACACATACACACAACACAAACACACCAAACAAACAGCAATCCACACACATACACCTAAAATCTTACATCGAAATCTACACTAAACTGTACATACACCACTATCTACCCACTTACCTTAACACAAACCCTAATCCTAAGGTCCGTCACACACCTCACCCGCGTCCTAACCCTAACTCACCTATCCCAACCTAACCCTCACGTCAACAAAATCGCACACTTATCTGAACCCAACCGTAACTTTCCACCGCAGAGCTGAAAATAGCGAAGCAACAGGAACGAACTGAATTCTTTCCCTAGGAAAGAATTTGGTTATCTAAAACTTCGCTATTTTCAGCTTTCGGTTACTAGGTGTCGATATTAGAACATTCGAAGGCCTGAAACTTTGATGTTCTAATATAGACCCCCATGATGATACGTTCCATGGCCTTCGAGACCACGTTCGTCAGGTTAATAGGTCGATAGTTCCCGGGATCAGTGGTGGCTCTCCCTTTGTGGAGTGGGATAACTGTTGCTGTGCGCCATTCAGTGGGCACAAAGCCTGATGCAAGGCTATTACTGAACATGATGCTTAAGTGGGGAGCCAGTTTGCTCTGAAGTTCGTGTAAAACGCAGCCTGGGATGTTGTCCGATCCCATGCATGCTGTGTTTTTGGCTTTAGAGAGTGCAGCTTTTACCTGCATAGCTGTGATTACAGGGACTCTGCATTCTTCCTGTATAGATATGGGCCCTTAAGGGGGTGGGGGGTAAAGTTAGCACTGAACCTATCTGCCAGGATGTTGGCAATATCAGCTGATTCTGTAATTTTCGTGCCATTGTGCTGTAACTCAGAGCAGATCTGGGTGCTGCCATCGGGAGTCTTGACATAGCTATAGAATGCTTTGTGGTTGTCCTTAGAATTAGTGGCGATTTTGTTTTCGTAGCTAGCTTTGGAGGATCTTATAAGGGATCTCATGACTTCAAAACTGCTCTTAGTGATTTCCTAAACAGAGCCTGGATATTTCACTGTAATCATCCCACTTGAAATCCTTCTCTTTCCTGTTTCAACTTTCAACAACTTCTCTTCTTTCCCCTCCTGGTCTCTTTACTCTCAGATTTCTTTCACTATCTCCTCTTCTTTCTTCATCTTCTTATTGCTACTTCCATTCTCACTTTTTCTCTCTAAACTTATTGCTATGTCTAGCCTTCTTGACCTTTTCTTCAACTCTGCTTCTTCCCTGTGTTCCTACCTACTTCCTCTATACTTTCTTCCCTTTTTTATGGGCTCCTTTTCTTTTTCTTTTCCCTTTCTTGTACTGTTATGTTTTACTGTTTTTCCACATTCTTATATTTTTTGTTATTTTATATATATTTTTTGTTAAATCTAAACTACATATTAAATATTTGTATGTTATTTTATATTTTCAACCTCTAAATGTGTATATTTTCTTGCATTTTGTACTGTGAGTTCCTACATGTTTAAGTTGGGTGGAGATTTTTTTCTCCCCAGGCCTCCGCTCAAAAATGGTACATATTTAGTCAAGACTATCCCAGTCAACAAATGTCAAATAAATAAATACATTTGGCATAATGGTTAAAGTTCTGACCACATACACACAAGATACAGGGTTTGATTCTAAACTCAGGTTATTAGCTAGGCCTCAAATGATCCTTCATGGCAGTAAGCCTATTTATTCACCCATGAAACTACATAAACATTTCTCCTGGCAATATTCAGTCTATGCAGTACATTATAACACAACATCCACTCTGTGTAGTACATTACAACACACTTGTAAATTTCATGAAAAGACAAACCTTATGCACACATCAGTCAATAACAAGGCAATGTTTTGAATACCAGTAGGTACACAGACGGATCTTTGTAAGCTCTACTTGGCCACAACAATCAAAGCAGCAAAGATCAAAACAGCAAAATAAACAAACACATGAACACAGTAAAAATCACTAAAAAAACACTATACCTATAATTCTCATTATAATGTTAAAAGACAAGAAACTACAAAAAACTGCACTTTTACTAAAATTTGGATTAATACTTGACATTAATAATGAGATTAAAACCTAAGTAGTTGACATTAACAGTCAGTAGAAGATTAAAGCACATAGACTTATTTAACATTTATTTGCCAGGATAGTCCAAACTGGACAACAAGCGTCCATTTTCAGCAGTGTCCTGATGAGAAAAACACAAGTTTACAGAGAGAAGAAACATTTACAAAAGAGACATTACAGAGTAGTAGCATACAGATTGTAGACTTTACAGCCATTAGTATACAATAAGAGGATATTCCCCCTTTTGGTTGAAAATACAAGTGTACAAAATATACAGTGAGAGTCTGGTAGAGCATTGCAAGATATTTCACAACTGAATAAGAGTATATAAATGTTTAAGTTTCCATATATACATTTAAGCAAGTATACATGTAAGAACATATACACATATATACAGACATATATATATGTGTGTGTATATATATATATATATATATATATAAATACATACATATATATATATATATAAATAAATACATATATATAAACAAACAAATAAATGTGTATATATATATATATATATATATATATATATATATATATATATATATATACACACACACACACACACACACACACACACACACACACACACACACACGTACATATAGGTTAGTGCTCACACATGGATAGGTATAGTTAGATGGTGGTGTTTGTGTTGTCAAGGACAGACTGTGTGTAGAAATAGTGAGTGGATGAGGCTTCAGGGGGTCAATTACAGTTGCATAGATGGTTGGTGAAGAGGTATGTTTTAAGTAGACTTTTGAAGGAGGGTGTGGAGTTTTGTAGTCTGAGGTCAGGGGGAAGGTTGTTCCATATATTTGTTATTTCATGGGCAAATTGTGATTCTTCGAAGTTCTTTTTGCATGTGATGGTTTCAATTAAGGCTTTGTTGGAGGACCGAAGTTGTCTATTTGAATTGTTGAAGTTCAGCATGCCAGTCAGGTCAGGGGTTTTCTCGGGATAGTACAGAATTAGATGAGCTAGGCTGAGATGGTACCTTAATAGGTTCAGAAATTCAAGCCAGTGCAAGGCTTGTAGGGAAAGGCAGTGGTGGGATCATGATTTGGCATTGGCAGTGAATCTAGCAATTTTATTGTAACAGATGGAAAGTTTATTAAGGTCAGTTTTGTAAAGATCAGTTAGAATTGGGGATGCATAAAGTAGAGTAGATAGGAGGTGGGTCCTGGCTAATGCAATTTGACATTTTGTGGTTAGATAACTTTTATAGCGATAGAAGGAACCTAGCTTTTTGTGGACTTTTGTGATGGTTGTTGATATGTGCTTTGTGAATTTCAGTTGCTGGTCAATGGTAACTCTGAGGAGATTAGCCTCAGTGACAGGGGTGATTTGGGCTTTGCTGGCAGAGAGTATAGAGAAGGTAAGGTTGCTCGTTTTAGTAGAGTGGAATAGCATTAGTTGTGTTTTCTTGGGATTTAGTATGAGGTATGAGTCAGTTCTATATTTCAGAGACAGCTTCTTGGGTTTTTTATTGGGGAAGTTGGATGTTGGGTGCAGAGCATATGAGAGTTGTGCCGTCAGTGTATTGGACTGTCTACTTTAGAGGTAGCTGAGTGGAGTTGGTTTGTGAAGATATTAAAAAGAAGGGGTCCTAGGATTGATCCTTGTGGCATGCTTAACGAGGTTGGGAGTGGTGGTTAGAGTCTTATGCCATTTGACGGATTGTTGGCAGTTATCTAAATAGCTTTTAAACCAGAGAAGGGTGGGTTGTTAAGGTTGAGGTCAGAGCGACAAGACAGTAGTTTATTACATGAGACTGTGTCAAATGTCATGAATAACTCTAGGAAGGTACCCGAGACAAATTTACTTAGATTCCTGTGGGAGTTTATAGTATTGGTGAATTTGAGTAGGGCAGTAGTGGTGCTGTGGGATGGGCGAAATCAATGTTGGGCTGAGGAGAGAAGGTTACTGGTGAGGAAATAGGAGAGGAAAGTACAGTTGTGTACACTTACCATAAATGTAGATGTTCGAGTGTATTCACTGTTGCAGTCATTACATTTGGATAATCCTGCTAGCAGGTTGCCCTCAGTCAGCCTGAATTCCAAAGCCCTGGGTCCTGCGACGGCTGCTGTCAGCTCTTCCCTGACGTCAGGGCATCAGGGGTGTAAAAGAAGCGGCCAACGCCATTTTCTTCAGTTCTTCTTGCCACACAGTGCCCGAAACAGAAGCAGTTCGCAAGTGCCAGTTAGCCGACTCCTGAGATTTTCGTGTTCGAATTTCAGATCTGAAGTCTTCATTAAAGCTAAGTACCCCGTTGGGGAAACTATTTTCTTGCTCCAGACCGATGTCAGAAAAAGTTAACTGTATTTCTTGTGGAAAGCAAATACCTCATAAGGACTTTCATTCCTACTATATTCTTTGCCTAGGCCCTGACCATAACGTTTGAGGTTGTCGGTTTTGTGCTAGATTCAACCAATGCACTATTAAGTGTCGGTATGACTATGCATTAAACTATTTTGGCTGCAGGTTTAATTACCCAGAAATGTCGTCGGATAGCCACCAGACAACCAGAGTTCACAAAAAACGCAAAGAAAAAGAAGATGCCCTGATGTCAGGGAAGAGCCGACAGCAGCCGACGCAGGACCCAGGACTTTCGAATTCAGGCCGACTGAGGGAAACCTGCCAGCAGGATTACCCAAATGTAATGACTGCAACAGTAAAACACGAAGTACATCTGGTTGTGAATACATCTTTCTATGATCTTAGAGAGTGGTGAGAGAACTGCAATTGGCCGATAGTTGGAAAAGTCTAGGGAGGGGCCACCTTTGTGCAGTGGTATGATATATGAGGTTTTCCACAGGGATGGCAGTCTAAGATGATTTATTTTATATATTTGCTGGTACTGTTTTTTTTTGTTTCTGATCTCTTCTGAAACTGGTCACTCCCCCATTTCTGTGGTGGTGTTAAAGTTTATAAAACTGGCCTAACAGCTTTTTTTTTACCTGATTGCTTCAGGGCTTGCTGATTTAAAATAACCCCTGTTTGTAAATTCCTGCATACACTGTGCTTTCAATCTCTGCAATCTGGAAATATAACCGCTGATAAGTAGAATTCTTGGCACTTTAAATTTTCAAAGTTCTGCATTGTCTTCATTTTTTGCCTGATTGAATTATTTTATATAATTGCTGGCATTGTTTTTTGTTTTCTTCTGAAACTGGTTTTCTTCCTCCCACCCTCCCTACTCTTGTGGTGGTGTTATAGTTGGTGGACTTGCAATTGACCACCCCTACTGCAAATTTGATCTGGGACACTCCTCCCAGTCTAGTGTTCATTCTACATAACACAGAGAAAACATCTGAAAAGGCCAACCCACTTGGGTTCTTAACCTTGAATTATCTTCTGCTCCTCCTTCCTCCCCTTCCACTTTACTAACAAAAAAAATCTCCTTGTCTTCTGACTGATTGCTAAGTGTGCTTCTCGGGTGATAAGTCTATTTTTTGGCACTTCTTAACTGTTCAGAGTTGACTAAAACAACAACTGAATTTAGTTAAAAATACATTTCAAATAAATTGCATTTATTTAAACTGTATTTGCTTTAATTCTGCTACATACTCAAGTGTGCTAGCTTGCACTGCACTTGAATTGTTTTTAGTGCTGTTTTAGCTGCTTTCTGAAAAAAAAAATATAAAGTTGTTTCCTGCCTTTCCTGCAACTAGTCCAGTCCAGATACAGATTTGCTGTATCCAGGACTGTTGGTAAGCTTCTGAGCCCCCCAAGCCATTCTGTGTTGGAGGGAAGCCTTCTAGCTTATCAGTAGGAGTGGGTAAGCACTAGGTAGCCTATCTACCACAAGAGGAGTGGTTTCTGGCCCAGAAATAGTAGCTTATTGGCCATTTGGGCAGTTTTTCCATCTCTTTCAACTTTCTGGTTTAAAAGCCTGTGTTTGCGCTTGTTTCCTGCCTTTCCTGTAACTAATCTACTCCAGACACAGATTTTATGTATCCAGGACTGTTGGTAAGCTTCTGAGCCCCCCCCCCCCCAAGTCTTTCTGTGTTGGAGGAAAGCCTTCTAGCTTATCAGTGGGAGTGGTAAGCACAAGGTAGCCTATCTACTACAAGAGGAGTGGCTTTTGGCTCATAAATTGTAGTTTATTGCCCGTTTGGCCAGTTTCTCCATCTCTTTCAACTTTTTGGTTTAAAAGCCTGCATTTGCACTTGTTTCCCGCCTTTCCTGTAATTAGTCTAGTCTAGATACAGCTTTGCTGTATCCAGTACTATTGGTAAGATTCTCAGCCCCCCAAGCCCTTCTGTGTTGGAGGGAAGCCTTCTAGCTCATCAGTGTGAGTGATAAGCACTAGGTAGCCTATCTACCACAAGAGGAGTGGTTTCTGGCCAAGAAATTGTAGTTATTGGCCGTTTGGGCAGTTTTTCCATCTCTTTCAACTTTCTGGTTTAAAAGCCCATGTTTGAGCTTGTTCCCTGCCTTTCCTGTAACTAGTCTAGTTCAGGTACAGATTTCCTGTATCCAAGACTGTTTTGTAAGCTTCTGAGCCCTCCAAGCCTTTCTGTGTTGGAGAGAAGCCTTCTAGCTTATCAGTGGGAGTGGTAAGTACTAGGTAGTCTATCTACCACAAGAGGAATGATTTTTGGCCCAGAAATTGTAGCTTATTAACCATTTGAATAGTTTTTCCATCTCTTTCTACTCTCTGGATTAAAAGCCCACATTTGTGCTCGTTTCACACCTTTGCTGTAACTAGTCTAGTCTAGATACAGACTTGCTGTATCTCGAACTGTTGGTAAGCTTCTGAGCCCCCCCAAGCCTTTCTGTGTTGGAGGAAAGCCTTCTAGCTTATAAGTGAGAGTGGTAAGCACCAAGTAGCCTATCTACCACAAGAGGAGTGGTTTCTGGCCCAGAAATTGTAGGTTATTGGCCATTTGGGCAGTTTTTCCATCTCTTTCAACTTTCTGGTTTAAAAGCCCACGTTTGTACTTGTTTCCCACCTTTCCTGTAACTAGTCTAGTCCATGTACAGATTTGCTATATCCAGGATGGTTTGTAAGCTTCTGAGCAGTGCCAAAGTCTGCTCTTCAATTTTTCCCTCAGATCTGCTAGTTCTCTCCTTTCCTGCACTTTTACTAGCTTATTAGTCTAGCACTTTATCAGACTTCTTGTAGCAATGATTGTAGCACACAAAAGTGCTACCAGCACTAAACGTAAACGTTCAAGGAAACTGCTCCAATACCTATTAATGCCCACCCCTCCAGGCATGTCTAAAGGTCGGTTCCCTGTGCTTTCTCCTATTAACCTTGCGAACTTGGGCATCCCGAGGCAATGTAGCTCATGTACACTGATAACCCTCTCCTCTTACCTCCCAACACTCAGACTTGTGAGAGATGCACTTATATATCCAAATTGGAAGCCAAGACCGGAACAGCTGGTCAAGAGGAGAAGGTCAACACTTGCACCACACCACATGGAATATATAGCCCTCCAGAACACACACCAGCACTGCCTTCACATAAAAACACAAATCACACACACCCACCTTCACGGAGGCTCTCAATAAAAATATACCCAAACAGCAGAGACCTCCAAGGCAGAAAAGCACACCACAACACAACACTAACCATGAGACACATAACTCTCCTAAAGAGTGTGCCACTCAACCAAAGCCCCCAAGGCAAAACAGCATGCCCAAAACACTAGTCATAGGTGACTCGATATTGAGGCACACTGATGTCCCACTCACTAGGTTGAATAAGGAGAAAGTAACAGTCAGCTGCCTGTCAGGTGCCAGGATCCACCACATAACGCACACAAACAGGTCCCTCAACAACAGGTACAAATATGACTGTCATTGTACATGTGGGTGTGAATGACCTGAGACGTATCTCCCTGGACTACATGAAAAGAGACATGGAGGAGCTCTTGGATTATGTAGCCCAGGCGAGTATGACCTAGCCCTGAGCAGCATCCTACCATCACCCAGAATGATACCACAGTACAAGCAGAAAATGATTGATTTCAACAATTGGCTAAGTTTCTGGTGTCATTCTAAGGGGATTGAGTATCTATCTGTCTGGGATGACATGATTGACAGACCTCAATGCTTTGCCAGAGATGGCCTGCATCTATCACCCCTGGGCTTCCGGATACTGGCCAAGGCTCTTGCCACCCTTATAGTGCCTTTTTTAGGTGGTGTTGCAAAAGCCAAATTACCACCGTAACAGCTACAAACAAATGCAATCTGAGAGTCATGCTGCTCAATGCTAAAAGTCTAAATCTCAAAATGCACTCGCTTGAAGCACTCCTTAAAATGGAGAACATCGACATTTGTGATGTAACAGAGACCTGGTGCAAGGCAGCAGAAAGCACCCCTGCACTACCAGGCTCATTCCACACCTTTCAGCCCCAGAACTTGGACCAAAGCTCCAAAGGCGGTGGTGTTTCTATATTCATAAAGGATGCACACACCTCCAGACTGGTAGCCCAACATAACGCATCTGAGATACTTCAGGTACAGCTAACATTGGGTAAGACAGCAATTCAGGTCGTAGCCTGCTACAGGTCCCCAACCATGTCCCAAGACTCACACTCCACATTCCTAAGCACCCTGGAGAATATTAGGGTCCACCTAACACTCTCATACTGGGCAACATCAACTACCCCTCCATTAACTGGGAAAACTACTCATGTACCAAAACACTTGCCCAATGTTTTCTGGAATTCATTAATTCCAATGCTCTGGACTAGCTTGTTCCTACCCCCCACTAGAAGTAGCAACATCTATGACTTGGTTATTACTAACATGGGTGACCATTGCTCTACACCAATAGTCAACTCCTTCCTGGTTAAATCCCACCACAAACTAATCACCTTGGAAATCCACCCCCCCACAAAGGTAACCACCATGAAAAACTTCTCCAAAGTTAACTTTGGGCTCCTTAAAACAGGGGTGGCTAACTTCATGGCACTCATGCAAATGGAGAATAGTTGCATGACTGCCGAATCATACATGAATGCACTGTACGAACATGTACACAAATGCATGGATCTCACCATACTCAATAGAACCAAGACGCTCTCCTCAAAAAAAAAGGAAGCCAATTTGGTGGTCCCCTACCATAAACAAACTCTAGAACAGAAGGAGGAAACTGATGCAGAATAAGGCGAAGTCCCAAGGCTGGAAAAACTCCCTTATCAACCTCAACAAAAGGTTGATATCCCTCAGAAAATAGTAAAGATAACCACAAGGCCTTCTATAGTTATGTTAAGAATCTCCACGACAATACCCAGATTTGCTCTGTGCTACTGCACAATGGTACCTCCTATACAGAGCCAACAGATATTGCCAATACACTGGCCGGCAGATTCAGTGCTAACTTTACCCCCCCACAATAGGACAAATCACAATACCAGTACATTGCCAGGCACCCAGTATTACTGCTGCACAGGTTAAAACAGCACTGTCCAAGGCCAGGAATACAGCTTCTATGAGACCTGACAATATCCCTGGCTGTGTTCTACATGAACTACAGAGTTAACTGGCACCTCACCTGTGTGCCCTGTTCAATCACAGCCTCACCTCAGGCTTTGTCCCTACTGAATGGCACACTGCTACAGTCATCCCTCTCTACAAAGGAGGAGCGACTACAGACCCCGGGAATTACCGCCCAATTAGCCTGATGAGTCTGATATGCAAAGCTATGGAACACATCATCATAGACCTAATAAACAAGAATATAGGGAATCTCCAAACTCTGGATCCTGCACAGTTTAGTTTTGTGAAGGGTAGATCATGCCTGCTCAAATTGGTCGACTTCTTTGAGTCAGTCACCAGAGCTGTGGATGAAGGCAAGGTGGCTCACACAGCCTACCTTGATCTGGCCAAGGCCTTTGATGCCACTCCCCACTCAGGAATCATAGAAAAACTCACTAAGCTAGGCATCAACCCCTACATCACTAGGTGGGTTGCAAAATGGCTCACAGATGGAACCCACAGTGTGAAAGTAGCTGACTCCAAGTCAGACTGCTGACCAGTCACGAGTGGAGTTCCACAGGATTCGGTCCTGGGTCCTCTCTCCTGTTTGGCATCTACTTCTCTGAAGTCCAGGCCAACACGAACGGACTCTGGCTGACAAATATATCCAAAATTCCCTATAAAGTGGTATATAAAAATTCACAATGTATTAGAAATATTTTAGAAAATAAAAATAATAAGTTTAATATTAATAAAAATAGAATAGGCACATATAAATGTGGACACTGTGCACAATGTACATACATTATGAATACAGATAGGTATTATTTAGAAAGGAGAAAAAATGGATTACTAGTACTGATTATTATAACTGTGAATCAAAAGGAATACTTTACTTAGCCATCTGTCTAGTCTGTAATTCCTTTGATGTAGGAAAGACTGAAAGAATGTTAAAAAGAAGGATATATGAACATATTTACAATATAGCAGTGGGAAAGGAAACTAATGCCCTGTTTAAACATTCAAAGTTATGTATAAAACCAAAATTTTCCTTTTTGGTATTGGAACAAGTTAGAAATGATATTAGGGGAGGCCCATGGGAAGAGAAGATTGAATTTAGGGAACTATGGTGGCAAGTGACCCTAGAAGCAGGTAATCCCCCTGGGTTAAAAGATTATGTTTCAGTATTGCCACTATTAAAATTAAGGTCAGCTAAACTTTGAATGTATTTGATTGCATTAAAAAGAATAGCCACCAGATGGCAATGTTTTTTTCATAGATTTCACATATAGGCATAGGTTCATAGGTTTATACTAGGCTATCTGCCCTAAGGCATTTATAAGCCTAGCCCAAATTTTTGTGGCTTACGCCACCCCTTATATGAAAAAATACTGTGCCCATTAGTTTGTTGTGCCTCTGTCCAGCAGTGACACAGAGATGATTCCCGGGGTAAACCTACGATCTCCCATCCACAGGTCTAGATTTCTCTTGAACAGAGTCAGCGAGGTGCTCTGTCTCACATGGACCGGGATTTTATTCCACAGCATAGGGAGTCTCTGAGTGATTAATCTATCCCTCCAGCACGTCCTATTTATATCCGTGCTAAGGTTTAAGTCGCTTGCTCTAGTGGTTTTGGTGGATTTGGATTTTTTGAGGTGGAGCATGTCCATTAATTCCGGGTTGGACATGGCCTTGTATGTTAGGCACATGTCACCTCTGAGCAGATGGTATGCGACTGAATAGAGCTGGAGTTTCTTCAATCTGGCAGCATATGACAGATTTTGGAGTCCCTTTATCCTTTTGGTGAGGAACTTTTGGGGTCTCTCCAATTGCTGCAGATGTCGGGTGAGATACATCCCGAATGGGGCATTGTACTCGATCATTGGTCTGATAAGTGAAGAGTACAGGGGAACAATAACCTCACTAGATCTGGATGTGAATCCCTTCATGATCAGGTGGGCAATGTAGAAGGTCTTTCTAACCACTTTAGCAATGTGAGTGTCAAAGAAAGGCCACTGTCAACCTGGGTCCCCAGGTCCCTGATAACCTCTTCTGTGCTTAGTGGATTGCCACCTATATGGTAGCTTGGGGTTACCTTGTTTTTCCCGAAGGGTATGACTATACATTTTTGGCGTTTAACTTCAGGCCATGGCTCTGGCACCAGCTATCTGTTTCTGTGAGTCCCTTCTGAAGGATATCCGTGTCTGATGCACTTTCCACTATGGCCCAGTTTGCAGTCGTCTGCAAACTTTGTCAGCCAAAGTCCTCCTATGTTGGCCTGTACTTCTGAGAAGTAGATGCCAAACAATAGGGCCAAGGACCGAGCCCTGTGGGACACCACTTGTGACCGGCTTGGAGTCTGACACAGCGCCAGCAACTCTAACCCTGTGGGTTCTGTCCTTAAGCCAGTTTGCAACCCATCTTGTGACATATGGGTTTACATTTAAGCTGGTAAGTTTTTCTACAATACCCGAGTGGGGTATTGTGTCAAAAGCCTTTGCAAGGTCAAGGTAGGCTGTATGGACTGCCTTTCCCTCATCAATGGCCTTGGTGACTGTTTCAAGGAAGTCGACCAAGTTCAAAAGGCATGATCTTCCCTTGACAAAGCCAAACTGGGTCGGGTCCAATGTCTGCACGTCCCCTATATCTTTGTTTATGAGCTCCATTATGATCCTCTCCATAGCTTTGCAGACTAGACTTGTTAAGCTTATGGGGCGGTAATTACCAGGGTCCGTAGAGGCGCCGCCTTTGTGGAGTGGGACAACAGTTGCCGTACGCCACTCCTTGGGCACGTATCCTGTGGTAAGGCTGAGATTAAACAGCTGCCTTATGTGCGGGTTTAATTCATCATTTAGCTCGTGCAGCACACAGCCGGGGACACCATCCGGTCCCATTGATGCTGTGTTTTTAGCTTTAGAGAGAGCAGCTTTCACCTGTGCATTTGAGATGTCCGGGAGGCTACACTCGGCTGGGATAGTTATCTCTCCTTTAGTGGAGAGGGTGAAGTTTGCACTGAACCTGTCTGCCAGTATGTTGGCAATGTCTGTGGGTTCAGTGATTTTTGTATCATTTTGGACTAATTCTGAGCATATCTGGGAGTTTCCACCCAGGTTCCTAACATAGCTGAAAAAGGCCTTATGGTTGTCCTTTGAATCCATGGCAATTTTTCTCTCAAAATTGGCCTTAGTTGATTTTATGAGTGCTCGTATTTTTTGACTAATAATGATCAGGGTGACTTCCCTTTTATGGATTTTGTTCTATCATGTAATAGCTTTCTCCTCTTATTGTAAAGTTTGTTAATGGCTGGGGTCCACCAGACTGGACGTTTGCCCTTTGTGGAAAGAGTCTTGGTTTTATTTGGGATTGCCTGATCCATGCAGTCCTGGAGGTGTTCAAAGAAGGCATTTGTAAGGGCTTCCAGCTTGGGTTGTGGTTTCCACTGGCTCAGGGGCCTTGAAGGATACCACACCAGTCTTGAGTAGTGTGAAGTTTGCTTTAGAGAAGTTCTTCACTATGGTCTTTTTGTTTGGGGTGGGGGATGTGGATTTCCAGTGAGATTAGTTTATGATCAGATCTCACCAATGAGGGATATACTTCTGGTGTGGAGCATTTTGTCCCCATGTTTGTGACAATGAGATCTAGTATATTTTCTCCTCTCATGGGAACAGTGACTAGCTGTTCCATGGCATTTGAATTTATGAACTCCAGGAACCGTTGGGCTAGAAAGTTAGGGCTTGAGTAATGTTCCCAGTCTATATTCGGGTAGTTGAAGTCACCCAATATGATGGTGTTTGGAGATACATTTATACCCTCCAGTGTCTTCAGGAAGGCTGTGTGGGGTTCCTGAGTTTGAGAGGGTGGCCTGTAGCATGCTACAATTTGTAGAGCAGTTTTGCCTATGGTTAGTTGCACCTGGATGGTTTCCGAGCTTAATGCGTTGCCACCAACCTGGAGGTGTGGGTATCCTTTATGAATATGGATACACCCTCCTTTTGTGGTGTGGTCCGGGTTTTGGGGCCGGAACGCATGATATGAGGTAAAACCTAATAGTGCCGGGGTGCTCTCAGGAGCCTTGAACCAGGTTTCAGTTACAGCACAGATATCGATGTTCTCCATACTGAGAGGGGCCTCGAGTGCATTTTGAGATTTAGACTTCTGGCATTGAGCAGCATTACCCTCAGTTTCTTCCCATTTTTGTTTTCTAGGGTGGTAGGTTTAGAATTTGAGCCTTGCCTAAAAAGGCACTATGGGGTGGCAAGAGCCTTAGCCAATATCCGAATCCCAGGGGTGACAGGTGCAAGCCGTTCCTTTTAAGCAGCGTGGCTTGTCAAGCATGTCATCCCAGGCAGACAGACACTGGATCCCTTTGAATGACACCAGACATTAAGCCAATTGTTAAAGCTGATCATCTTGTCTCTATATTGTGGCATCATTCTTGGTGAAGGAAGGATACTGCTCAGGGTTAGGGTCATACCTGCCTGGGCTACATAATCACAGAGCTCCTCAATGTC
The DNA here is from genome assembly GCF_019279795.1 of Protopterus annectens. Classification (NCBI taxonomy): domain Eukaryota; kingdom Metazoa; phylum Chordata; order Ceratodontiformes; family Protopteridae; genus Protopterus; species Protopterus annectens. The sequence goes on along the minus strand of NC_056729.1, from coordinate 590,453,841 downwards.
TCTTTTCATGTAGTCCAGGGAGGTGCGTCTCAGGTCGTTCACACCAGCATGGACAATGACTGTGTCATATTTGTACTTGCCATGGAGTGACCCGAGTGCTTGTGTTATGTGGCGGATTCTAGCCCGATAGGCAGCTTACTGTGACCCTCTCCTTGTTCAGCCTGGTGCGTGAGACGGCAGTGTGTCTGACTATGGAGTCACCTATGACAAGCATGTTTGGTGTTGTATTTGGCCTTAAGGGCTGTGACTGCTTTGCACACTGCTTTTGTGGTTTATGTGTTGCTTGTGGGGTGTCTTGAGGTAGCAGTTGTTTGGGTGTCTGCTTTGGAGGCCTCTGCTGTTTAGGTAAATTTTTACTCAGAGCCTCCGAGTATGTCTTTGTGTGTTTATGTGTTTGATTCAGTGGAGTGGTAGCATTATGTGAGGCTGGTTTTGTGGTGTGTGTAGTTGCCTTCTCCTCCTGTCTGGTCTTGCCAGTCCTGAGTTGAGAGAGCTCAGCCTCCAGTTTGGCTAAATAGCTGCATCTCTCGCAAGTATTTGTGTTATGTGGGAGGAGGAGAGGGTTGTCTGTGTACATGAGGCAGTTATAACATTGCCCCTAAGATTCCCAGATTCACCAGCTGGACCGGAGAGAAGATATTTACCATATAACAAGAAGGAAATGATAGTTTTTTAATATACATTTTTTAACCTTTTTTAACAATAGTAATAATTTCATATAGATATTAAAATGCAGTTTTATAAATAAACATATTTAATATTTAAAGAATTTTTATTCAAAGCCCTAATGGTATGAAAAATCTACATAAGTCATGGACTGCATTTTTCATAGTTTTATAGTTTAGTACTAGGCTATCTGCCCTGGGGCATTTGTAAGCCTAGCCATAGTGATGTGGCTTTCGCCACCCCATAAAATGGTACAAAATGCACAGAACAGATTTAGAATACTGTGCCTCTGTCTAGTAGTGACACAGTGAAGGTCCCCTTATATAATAGAATTAGTTTACTGTGCCCCTGTCTAGTAGTGACACAGATGTGACCCCTGGGGTAAACTTACGATCTCCCATCCACTCATCAAGATTTCTCTTGAAGAGAGTCAGTGAGGGGCTCTGCCTAACATGAACTGGGATCTTGTTCCAGAGCATGGGAAGCCTCTGGGTTATGAATCTATCCCTCCAGCATATTCTATTCATACTTGTGCCGAGGTTTAAGTCTTTAGCTCTCGTGGTTCTGATGGATTTGGATTGTTTGAGATGGAGCATGTCCATCAGTTCCTGATTGGACATGGCCTTGTACATCAGGCAGAGATCACCTCTGAGCAGGTGGTATGCTACTGAATAGAGCTGGAGTTTCTTTAGTCTGGCAGAATAAGACATATGTTGGAGACCCTTGATCCTCTTGTTGAGGTACTTTTGTGGTCTCTCCAGCTGTTGCAAATGCCGTGTGAGGTACATACCAAATGGGGCATTGTACTCAATCATGGGTCTGATGAGGGAGGAGTATAGGGGTACAATGACATCCTTGGATCTGGATGTGAATCCCTTCATGATAAGGTGTGCAAGGTAGAATGTTTTTCTAACCACTTTGGCAACGTGGGTGTCAAATGAGAGGTCGCTGTCGACTTGGGTCCCTAGGTCTCCGATTACTTTTTCCGTACTCAGTGGATTGCTGTCTATGTGATCATTTGTGGGTACTTTGTTTTTCCAAAAGGGGATGACTACACATTTTTTGGCATTTAGTTTAAGACCATGACTCCGGCACCAGTTGTCCGTTTCTGTGAGGCCTTTTTGTAGGATGTATGTGTCCGCTGGTGTATTGACTATGGCGCCTAGCTTGCAGTCATCTGCGAACTTTGTCAGCCACAACCCTCCCATGTTTGCTTTAACATCTGAGAAATAAATGCCTAACAAGAGGGGTCCCAGGACAGATCCCTGTGGGACACCACTTGTGACTGGCTTTGAGTCTGACATTGCTCCAGCGATTTTAACTTTATGGGTTCTGTCCTTTAGCCAGTTTGCAACCCATCTAGAGACATAAGGGTTTACATTTAAGCTGTTGAGCTTATCTATGATGCCTGAGTGGGGTATTGTGTCGAAAGCCTTAGCCAAGTCCAGGTAGGCTGTATGGACTGCTTTGCCCTCATCAATGGCTCTAGTGACTGTTTCGAAAAAGTCAACCAGGTTCAAAAGGCAGGATCTGCCCTTTACAAAGCCAAACTGGGTGGGGTCAAGTGTCTGTAGGTCCCCAATGTCTCTGTTTATGAGGTCCATAATGATTCTTTCCATTGCTTTGCAGACCAAGCTGGTTAAGCTTATGGGGCGGTAGTTCCCAGGGTCTGTAGAGGTACCCCCTTTGTGGAGTGGGACCACTGTTGCTGTACGCCAGTGTTCAGGTACATATCCTGTAGTAAGGCTAAGGTTAAATAGCATTTTTATGTGCGGTTTTAGCTCCTCTTGGAGTTCACGTAGCAGGCAACCCGGGATACCGTCAGGTCCCATTGATGCTGTGTTTTTTTAATTGTTTTAAGTATAAAATCATTGTTTTTTTTTTGAATGTATGTAACTTAATCCCATTGTTTTTTGTTAATTGAACTGGATATATATACTACCAATGGAAGTTTACACTGGTCATCTGATGAAGTCTTGAGGAACGAGACGAAAATGCATATGTATGAATGAAGGCGTTCATGTTTTTATTGTTTTAATTGTGTGGATTCATTAAAATCTCACGGATATACCTTGACTGAGTCTCCGCTCTGATTTTGGCACTCATCTTTTGAATGTAGTTTTACTAAGCCATATAATGTTCTATATGTTCATACCTCATACGCACAAAAAAGCACACCTTAGTATCCCACCCCACACAATGCATATATTGTATTCACCTTCTGATGTGAAATAGCCCAGTGATACAAGACGCACTCTACAAGCAGCTAAAGGGTGCACAAAATGACAACAATATAAAAAGGACTTCATCTGATGCAATCATTACTATTTATGTGTCATAACAAAACAAACAGTATGTGTGTGCCAAAACCAAATTCGAGCACAGGTGAAACACCTACTCAGCAAAGCAAAACTAACAAAACCTGTTCCTAACGTATGGTTTCATTCACTTTCACTACTCATTCTGTCAGATGACAAGCTCAGTAAGTTTGTTTGGTTACATAATCAAGTCCAGGTTCCTCCAAGTACAAGTCAGGTATATTCCATAAATTATTACTACAAATACTAACATCAAACCTGTGGGATTATATATGTTAAAAATGTTATGAAACACAAACTCCATTACACAAAACCTAAAATTATTTTATATTTCTGTAATCTACTACAGTACAAAATATAAACATAAGACACAGCAGCAATGTAAAGTTTTGAATTTTCACACAGTTAACGGAGCTGGTTCTTTTATTTTTACTGAATTCCCTACAGAGGACTCCCAACGATCTTATAAAAACAGAAATAATGACTTACTCATAACCCTGCACTACCCAAAAAGTGAAATGAACTAGCATATAATGGTAAGGTTACCAGTAATGCTGCACCCCATTCCAATTACCTGTGTTATGAGCAACAATGTGCATCAAAGTTTTGTGTATACCTGTGTTATGAGCAACAATGTGCATCAAAGTTTTGTGTATACATGTGTGTGTGTGAATGCAGAGATGCAAGTGTGAGGAAATAACTCAGTGCAGTGACTAATATGCAGCAGTTGAGAGGACAAATACACAGTATGCAGTCGGTGCACAGCTGCACTGCAGATATTCTGTCCTCTCTTAAACTGAGAGGGCTGCACAAACATCTCAACAGAAACACACACAGTCACATTCTGAGAATAAAAAATGTCACTCTCAATGAAGTAACAAAGCTGCCTAAGTTGAAAAATAATAAAATATTTCATTATAACACACAATATATGTTCTTGTGCAAAAGGTATAAGAACCTCTTCACCATTTCCACCTTGGCTAGTAGGAAAGTCTAGGTAGCTCAGGAAAGTACGTCAGGGTAAAACAGAGAGACAACACTAAATGGAATTTACTCTGATGATATTTCAGTGATCAGTTCCCTTTAAAACTTTTTGAGAAGGGATGCTACATACGTACCACAGCTATACAGACACTAGGTTTTAAAAAAGGTAAGTACTTAGAACTAAGAAGAGGAAGTTCAACAGTGTTGTGAGAATGTGGGCAGTGCTGCAGTTATCACATTACGGAACTCTGCTGCAGGCCGAGATCCAACTTCCAGAAAAAGTTTTCAGAGGAAAACACATTTCTCCCTTCTGCCAGAATGATGTTACCTTCACAATGGACATCCTTCCATACCTGATATAAAGGCTCAGTCTGCCCTTACCATCTTTTGTTCTTTCTTGCTGCCTCCCCTTCATGATACAGCAGACAACCTACAGCTTACTTGTAAATTCTGAAGTCATGCTATGCTAACTAAGAGAGCCTGGTTAAAATCTGGGACTATAATCTCTCTCTTGCTTGAGATGTTCAGGAGATGGTGGGAGGTGCTCAGGACAGCAACAGTGACCACACTCGAACATCTACAATTAGGGTATGTTGGCAACACAACTGTACTCTGTCTACTTGCTTTTAAGTACTACTTTATTTGTGAATGTCACTGCTGCAGTCATCACATTATGGAAGATAACTGACACCAAAACAACCCATGAGGTGGCTACAGAATGGCTGAAGAAATCCCTGCTCCTGCTCTGGAAACCATGTCTTACCTGCAATGTTTAAAGAAGATATTAACAAAGGAATGGCAGGGTCTCTCTTTTATATTCAGGAGACAAACCCACATCAGAAAAGGAATACTACTAGCTGTGGCCCTCGTGAAAGCAGCTCTGATTCTTCTTTGAAGGATTTTATCACAGGTTCTGTAACAGACAGCGAAACAATGGGCTATCCGCTTTATGTCTGAAGACTGGCAGCTCTTTCTTTTAGTCAGCAAATGCCACAAAACAGTGGATCTGAAAAGTCCTTAACCCTCTTCAAGTAGTATCTAAAACTGTCTGTAGACATGTAGAGAATGCAGGGTCTTTTTGTCTCTACACTGAAGGTTTGGAAAAAGGACTGGTAGCAGGACAGCCAGATCTTCAACTAATTTGGTTATGACTTTAGGCACTGATGATGGATTAGTGGATTGGGTGACACTATCTTTTTGAAAAACACATAAGGAAATACAATTTGTACACCAACCCTTTGGGTTCAGGCATTCTTCAGGTTGAGGTGATTGCCATTAGAAACAGTAACAATTTAAAGAATATGAGGACTTCCAATATGGCGACTAGCTAATAGGTTAAAATAACCCCTCCAGAGCAATCGTCAATAAAAAGTCATTAATTAGCTCTTCTTGAAGCAACATTTGACAATGGAATGTTTCCAGGGACTTCCTGAATGGCATCAAGACAGGAAAAAGAGAATTTGAAGTAATAGCCAAAAAACAGTGAAGAAGAGCAAGAAAGGCAAGACCATGGGGCTTGGCAGTGAAATGAAGTTTTGATCAAACTTATGGAAAGCATGGCTCTCACTTCTTTAAATCAGAAAATAGCACGCATGCATTCTAAGGTACTTAAGGTGTGAACTACAGTGGAAGAGTTATGCAAGATCTAATAAGAAAATGGAAGAAATAGAGGGAGATTTAAACAGACATTCTTTCTGATGAACAAGCTATAGTAAACTCTGACAAGAGAGGAGAGAAGAAAACTGACAACACACAAGGTCTCCCAGGAGAAAGTTAGGCAAACGTTAGCTAAAAAAGAAGATAGAGATCTCCCAGGAGAAAGTTAGGCAAATGTTAGCTGAAAAAGAAGATAGATCATAGTGGGAGAACTTCAGGTTTTCAACAATCCCTGTGACTACAGAAAGAGTTGAGGGCACATATTTCATGAAAGACTGCACAAATAATAAAAAAAAAAACTTTATTTCTTCCCAGGTACTAAAGAAAGAATGAGCTCACAGGGTATTTACTTCTAATGCTGCATCCAAAAAGATTCCCAAACCAATCCTTATTAAGTTGCAAACAAATCAACAAAAGAGATTTACTATCAAAATTACGTCAGAGGGGAACACTCTGGAAGAGTGTGTGTGTGTGTGTGTGTGTGTGTGGGGGGGGGTATCAGAGTTTTCAAAGAAAATGATTACTCTGTATGGAGTCAGAGCAAAAGAATACATTTATTTCAGCTTTCAAAAATACAGAGAAAGTACAGTTGTGTACACTTACCATAAATGTAGATGTTCGAGTGTATTCACTGTTGCAGTCATTACATTTGGGTAATCCTGCTGGCAGGTTGCCCTCAGTCGGCCTGACTTCCAAAGTCCTGGGTCCTGCGTCGGCTGCGGTCGCCCCTTCCCTGATGTCAGGTCATCAGGGGTATAAAAGATGCGGCCGATGCCATTTTCTTTAGTTTTTCTTGCCCCAGATGTCAGGTGCCCCCTAAAAGGGTAGCCAAAATTTATATACATATAAATACATGTACCAATATAAACTTTACCTTCATCTACAAGCAAATACACCACACAGGTTGTATAAATCAGAGAAGGAAAAATAGGTTCCATCAGAAGAAAAGGGGGAATGGCGGGTGGGTAACCTAGACTGCAACAGTGAATACACTCGAACATCTACATTTATGGTAAGTGTACACAACTGTACTATGTTCTTCGTGTTTCACTGTTGCAGTCATTACATTTGGATAATGATGCCTTTATACCCGAAGACCAGGAGAGATGACGTCGGGTGAAGTGCGACACCAGCCGAGGCCAGACCCAGACTTTGGAATCCGGCCGACCGAAGGGCTGCCTGACGACAGGACAACCCATTTGTTATGACTGCAGATGCATCCTTGAAGGACATCTGCAGTGGCAAAGCCTGCCCTGGATTTAGAGTAGAGTGGAAGATGATAGTGCTTTGTAAAGGTGTGCACTGAACTCCAAGTAGCAGCCTCTAATATGTCCTTGGTTGGTACTCTCTTGAGAAAGGCTGCTGAAGTGGCTGCAGCTCTGGTTGAATGTGGCCTAATGCCCTTAGGCACTGGTTTGCCAGGGTGTAGGTAGCAGAAAAGAATGCAGTGGCCTATCCACTTTGAAATAGTCTGCTTTGAGATAGCCTTTCCTTGTGATGCTGCAGCATATGCCACCAGTAATTGTTCTGTCTTTCGGAAAACTTTGGTTCTGTCCAAGTAGAATCTAAGCTGTCTGTGTACGTCCAAAGAATGCAGAATTCTCTCCCCCTTGTTCTGTGGATTTGGATAAAAAGTTGGCAGATGAATAGTTTAGTTAAGAGCCAGACTGGACACCACCTTAGGCATAAATGTTGGGTTTGTCCTCAGAGAGACCCTGTCTGGATAAAAAATGATAAAAGGTTCCCCAGCCATGAGTGCCTGAAGCTCTGAAACTCGTCTTGTAGAAGTTACTGCTAGGAGCAGAGCTGTTTTCCAAGATAAAAACTTTATATCAGCCATAGCAGCTGGCTCAAAAGGTGTCAGGGTGAGTTTTTCCAAGACATAGTTGAGGTCCCATGCAGGCATTGATCTTCTAGGAGGCCTTAAGTTTTTGGCTCCTCTGAGGTACTGTTTTAGTAAGGGATGAGAAAAGACTGGTGGCTCTGTATTGTAATGAGCCAAAATGGCAGAGGCATGAATTTTAATAGATGAAAAAGATACTGTCTAGCATCTCAGTCAAGTATTGCAAAATCTGAGGAATATTTGGCACAGCTGTATCAGTTCCTTGTGCCTGGTTCCAAGCACAAAATCTCTTCCATTTTCCAGCATAAGATTTTCTAGTACTAGGCCTTCTGGCCTCCAAAATGACATCCATCACAGCTTTACTGAGAGGTGTGTTTTGCATGACTACATTATCTGCCATGCTGCCAGGTTTAAAGTCCTGAGTTGGCTGTGCAGGATCTGATTGTTTTGCTGGGACAGTAGACGAGGTATCTGAGGTAAGGTCCAAGCTGGGTATTGAGCCAAGTTCTTCAGGATTCAAGCTCCTTAGTATTGGATACCAGTACTGGCGGGGCCAGACTGGGGCAATTAGTATCATCCTTGGCTTCTCCTGTCTGACCTTTAGGAGTACCTTGGGGAGGAGAGGCAGAGGGGGGAAATGCGTATACTGATAGGTTTTTCCAGCTGAAAGATAGGGCGTCTACTTTCCATGCTTGTCTGTGATAAATCCTTGTGCAGAATCTTTTTAGTTGGTAGTTGTGAGGGGAGGCAAATAGACCTATGTCCGGTCATCCCCATTTCCTTGTTATGTTGAAGACTTGATCGAGGTGCCACTCGGGAGATCTATGAGGTTTCTGCTTAGTTAGTCTGCCAGAGTATTTTTCCTTCCTGGCAGGAATTGTGCCTGCAGATGTACTTGGTAAGTCAATGCTGTGTCCCACAAAGTCATGGCTAGTCTGCATCGAGGGTAAGAATGTGTGCCCCCCTGCTTGTTTATATACCACATGACCGTGGTGTTGTCTGTCTTTATCAGTAGTTGTCCTGGATGAGGTTGGTCCTTGAAGGCTGTCAGGGCATTTTGAACTGCTAGCATCTCTTTTTGATTGATATGTAGATGCATTTGGTTTGAAGCCCATGTGCCCTGAATGCATCTTCCTGCCATGTGGGCCCCCCAGGCATAATCTGATGCATCCGTTGTTAGCGTTTGCCTGGCTGGGGGTAATAAGAATGGCTGTCCCTTGTCTTGGTGACAAGCCTTTGCCCACCATCGAAACTCCTGTTGCAGGAAGGGAATGAGTGTAATCATAGTTTCCAGGCTGTGGCAATGTTGAGTCCAAACACTTTTTTAGGTACCACTGAAGTTTCCTCATATGCAGTCTTGCATATGGAACTAGTAGGATGCAGGATGCCATGAATCCCAGAGCCTGCAGAATTTTTCTTGTAAATAACTGGGCCTTTGTTGCCAGCATTTTGAAATAGGTAGTCAGTTGCCTGTGTTTATCTGCCGTGATATAAGCCATCTGGGAAGTTGTATTTAAGCTTGCACCCAGGAATATTATCTCTTGAGAGGGTACTAGTTTTGATTTCTTTTCATTGACTGTGTACCCTAGGCATGCTAGAAGTCTTTTCATAAACGCCAGATGCTGTAGAAGAATGTCCTTGTTCTCTGCTTGAATTAGACAGTCGTCCAAGTAAGGATATATTTGTATTCCTCTTTGTCTGCAGAATGCAATTACTGGTGCCAGACACTTTGTAAAGACCCTGGGCGCAGGAGATAAGCCAAAGGGCAGTGCAGAGAATTGGTAATGCATTGAGCCAGCCTTGAATCTGAGGTATCTTCTGCATATTTGTCTGATTGGGACATGCAGGTATGCCTCTTTTAGGTCTGAAGTCACAAGCCAAGCATTCTTGCCCAGCATGGGCAGAAGCTGCTGCAAAGTCAACATCTTGAATTTTGGTATATCCAGGAATGTGTTCAAAATAGATAGGTCCAGTATTGGCCTCCAGGCCTTGTCCTTTCTGGGTACCAAGAACAGTCTTGAGTAAAATTCTTGTCCCTGCTCTTGCTCTGGTACTAGTTGAATGGCCCCCATGTCCATGAGGGATGAGACTTGTTTTCGTGCCACTGCCCATTGATTTTTTGGCAGATCTGGCCAGCCGTTTGCCTTTGGCAGGGTATGGAAATGGAACTTGTAACCTTGTGACACAATATTTAAGACCCACTTGTCCTGGGTTATAATGTGCCAATTTTGAGAAAAAAGTGCTAATTTTCTCCCTAAGGGGGCTGCCAGGAGATAAGTGTTTGGTGCAGGCAAGGGGAAGTCATTGGGACTGTTTCCTGAATGGTTGAGATTTGTCTTCTCCAACTTTGGAGGTAGAAGCTTCCCATTGTTTTGAGCAGAATGAACCTTGCGCCTGGGATTTGCCTCTAGGGCGTCTGGGTCTGCCTCTTTGAGGTCTGACACAGAAAAGGACCAATTCTTTGTTGGCCAGTGTCTACTAAACCTAGGTGGCTGTACTTGTAAAAACATCTTTGACCGTTTGCATAGATTTAGCTTTGTCCTCCATTTTCTTTAACACCTCTTCTGCCTTAACACCAAACAAAAGTATCATGCTGTAAAGGTGCATCTAATAATTTAACTTTAACATGATCAGGCAGATTTTGTTCCTTTAACCAAGCATGCCTCCTAATTACAGAACCTGTAACTGCGGCCCTGCAGGAGGCCTCTAAAGAATCAAAACCACATTGCAAAGTATGCTTTCCAAATTGTTCAGCTGCATGCAATAAATCTTGCATTTCCTTGTGTTCTGCACATTCAGAGTTTAACAACATTTGTTGTTTAAGCAATGCCATGACATGTTGCTGATATTTGAGCATATGAAACTGACAGTTTAAGACCCTTACACAGCCAAGGTAGCAGATGTGTAAACCTTTTTTCCCCATCTATCCAGTGCCCTAGAATCTCTGTCAGAGGGAGTAGGGTTTTTTGCAGCAGACGCCTTAACTCCTTTGGGACCCTGAGAAATAGTTTTTGGGTCTGCAGCAGGGTTTTAAAAAGGAATTTATGAGAGTCAGAAACCCTGTAATATCTGTCAGGCTCAACAGGAGCTGGATGAACCCTGTAATATCTGTAAGGCTTAACAGGAGCTGGAGGTAAGGAGTCAGGGGTAAGACTAGACTCCGAAAACACATCTAAAATGTCTAACACAGGTGGGATGGCTAGTGGCTTGTGTTGAGGTAATAACAGGAAATCCCTGAGCCTCTTTTATATTCTGAAAAATCTCGGCTCTCCCTGTGGAAATGCTCCCTCATGGTATGTAAGGTTTCCCCAAAAGTATAGTCTTCTGGAGGAGAAGCTGAAGGTATAGATTCTTCAGCATCAGAATCCTCATAGGGGGAAGAGAATATTCCTGATCAGTAGAGGAATCATAAGAAATGGAAACCTGATCTGAAGATTTACAGTCAGTCTCTTGCCTAGTCCTCTTATCAGGAGGGGGATGGGAACCCCTGATCCAGGTAATTAAATCTTTGGCCATTTTGAGCATCTGCTTTTTGGGCATATAGCCTGTCCACGTGGCTCTTGAGTTTGTTTCTCTGCCTTTGAAGGTGGTTTAATGTATAAATGTTTAGGTCTGAATACACCATCAGAAGCCGGTGCCTGCTCAACGGCTCCAGACCCATCTGAAGGAATAGCATCCGAGCCTCCAATACCTTGAGTTTCCAGTGGAATAGCCGACTCCACATGGGAGTCGGTAGTGGCCTGCGACTTTAAAGTAGCGGTCATGAGGGGCTGCGAAAGCGCCTCACTAAGAACCGGCGACTGGCTTAGGAGAAGCTTCGTCATTGGTTTTGGGCCTCGGCTGTCTATCCAACGACATTTCTGGATAATTAAACCTGCGTCCAAAATAGTTTAATGCAAAATCATACCGATGCTTAATAGTGCGTTGGTTAAAACCGACAACCTGAAACATTATGGTCAGGGCCTAGGCAAGGAATACAGTAAGAATGAAAGTCCATATGAGGTATTTGCTTCCCACAAGAAATACAATTATTAACTTTTTCTGACATTGGTCTGGAGCAAGAAAAAAGTTTCCCCAACGGGGTACTTAGCTTTATAGAAGACTTCGGATCTGAAACTCGAACACGAAAATCTCAGGAGTCAGCTGATCGGCACTTGCGAACTGCTTCTGCTTCAGGCACCGCGCGGCAAGAAAGACTGAAGAAAATGGCGTCGGCTGCATCTTTTATACCCCTGATGACCGGACGTCAGGGAAGGGGCGACAGCAGCCGATGCAGAACCCAGGACTTTGGAATTCAGGCCGACTGAGGGCAACCTGCCAGCAGGATTACCCAAATGTAATGACTGCAACTGTGAAACACGAAGAACATCTGGGCATTAAAGTCAAATTGCTCTATCCAGCAGCTTTGAGGATTTTTTATCCAATTGGGACAAAAGACTGTACAGATGCAAAATATTGGAGAACTACAAAAATTTTATGATGGGCTTGTGCAGCAAACAGTCACAGGGAGTGCTTCAGCTCAACCTTGCTTCTGTATGATGTCCACCTCTAGGACACAACATGAACTGGTGATAGTTAAGCTATTCCCAGTTTTTAAGAAAAAAATAATGGAAAGGCAGGAAGAAGTTCGGAAACTGACAAAAAGAGCTGCAGCTTTACTGGAACTGCACCATGCAGAAGTGATGGGAGAAATTAAATCAGAAGACAACTGAAGAAATCTGTTATTTAGGCTGATAGGAGTGAACTGAGAAGCATGAAACTCCTAATAATGGGAGCTGGTTCTGTATGTTTGTGGCATTTATTGCAGGTTTTTCTTTTCTTACTTAGAGCTGTGGACTTTTGTCACCTCACAGCAAGAGGTTCTCCTGTTCGATTCTTGGCTGGAGCACCTTCTGTGTGGAGTCTGCATGTTCTCCCTGCAGTTGAGTGGCATTCAAAAGACATGCGTGAATGGGCGTGCCTTCGTTGAAGGTGGGATGTCGGGCTGGCACCTCGGCACAGTAAAAATCTACTGCCAATCATTAGCGGACCGGAGTTCTGCTGTGGCGACCCCTAACCGGGAAAAGCTGAAAGAAGAACAAACTTACAGCTGTGGACATGCAACAGGAGGAAGAAGATGAGTTTATGAAAAGGCAAAGAAGCATATCCATATTAGGGCAATTCATTTCCATGAATAATTTGCGTGGAGCATGCTTTGTTACTGTACTAGTCTTTTTAGGAGATATTAGGAAAGGAAAGTTGTGTAAAAACTTACCATAACCATAGATCTCCTTCTCTTCCATGTTGCAGTACTCTACTAGTGGGTTTACCCTTCTTCCGATCAGCTTGTTCGGCCAGGTTTCCAAAGCTTTTCCAGTCCCTCTTGGTGTGTCGGACGTCTGACGTAGAGGCAGGTACATGGGCTATAAAGGTGATGTCTGTATGCACCAGCCATCAGAACATAAAATAAAGCCCTAGACAGAGCCAGTCCTGAGGGACATAGCCTGTCCCTGAGCCAGGGAGAGCAAATGCAAGGTTAAGAAGGGGGGTGGTGGGCAGGAAGGAATACTGCAACATGGAAGAGTAGGACATCTGTGGTAATGGTAAGTTTTTACACAACCTTCCTATGTCCTTCTATTCCAGTGTTGCAGTATTTTACTAGTGGGTGAATACCAAAGCTCACTAAAGGTTGTGGGGAGGCCTGGTAGAAGACTCCAGGAATCAATGCAGGACAGCCCTGGCAAAACCTGCCCTGGCTCTGGAAATATGGTCCAGTTTGTAGTGTCTGGTGAAGGTGTGCACAGAGGACCAAGTGGCAGCTTCCAGAATGGAGTCAGTGTCCAGGGTTTTGAAAAAGACACCAGAAGAGGCACAGCTCTTGTGGAGTGGGACCTGACATTGCCTGAAAATGTCTTCCCTTGGTGTGTGTAACAAAAGGAGATAACCTTCGCAATCCAGGCTGGGTCTGTTTGGCCACCACTTTCCCCAGTGCTCTGGGGTGGAAGGAGACAAACAATTGGTCTGATTTGCGAAAAGGTTTAGTTTTATGCAAACAGAATCTGAGTTGGCTGTAGACATCTAGGGAATGATGGACTCTATCACTATCTCCCTGTGGGTTGGGGAAGAAGGTAGGCAGATGGACAGCCTGATTCAAGGAAAGGTCGTTGACCACCTTGGGGGTGAAGTAAGAATTTATCCTTAGGGTGACGCTGTCCATATGGAAACAAGGAAAGGTGGGGTAGCCATAAGGTTTGAAGCTCTGAGATCCACCTGGCTGATATCACACCTACTAGCAAGACTGTTTTCCATGTGCAAAACTTTAAGGCGGCCTTGTCAGCTGGTTCAAAGGGTGGTAGGGTGAGTTTTTCTAGCACATAATTAAGATCCCATTGAGGAGGGTATGGTTTCCTGGGAGGTCTTAGGTGCAGAACCCCCTTCAGGAAAAGTTTGGCTGGTAGTCTGGATGTCAGTGGAGGGTCCATAGGTAGGCAGGCGGAAGTGGCTGACAGGTGTGCTTTTAAAGAGGAGTATGACAAACCTGTCTACAGGAGTTCACACAGGTAGGACAGAATTAGAGGCAAGTCGCTGTCCAGCAGCTCCATCTGTCTTTTATGACACCAGAAGGGAAACCTTTTCCATTTGGAGAGAGAAGATTTTCTTGTGTTGGGTTTCCTGGCCTCCTGCAGGACTGAAAGCATGTCATCATTGTACAGGTGTCTGGAGGGAATCAGAATCCTATCCTCCACAGGGAGAGGTGCAGAAACCACCACTGTGGGTGTATCTGTGTCCTCTTGTGCTGTGTGACTAGGTCCATTGAGAGGGGTAACTTGTAGTGATTGCCCTTGCACAGATGAAGAAGTAGAGGGGAACCAGTGCTGCCTTGGTCAATAGGGAGTCACCAGCAAGATTTTTGGTGAGTACTGCTGAATTTTCAGTAGGACCCTCTGGATCAGAAGGAAGGTGGGGAAGGCATACAGGAACCTCCCCTTCCATGACATTGAGAAGGCGTCTCTTTGCAATGCCTTCAGGTCGTGAGTTCTAGAGCAGTAACTCTGGAGTTGCCCATTTATGGAGGAGGCAAACAGGTCTATCTGAGGAATACCCCACTTGTGGATCAGATCTACAGACACCTCTCTTGACAGCATCCATTCATGGCTATCTGATATGGTTCTGCTTAGTGAATCTGCCTGAGAGTTGTGCTGGGACAGGACATAGGCTGCCTGGAGGGAGATACCCTGAGAGATAACCAGATCCCATATCTGTAGAGCTAGTCTGTATATGAGGTAGGACTTTGTCCCTCCTTTTTTGTTCAGGTACCACATCACTGTGGTGTTGTCTGTGAAGATTTTTAAGAGGCCCTGCTGGAGGTAAGGTTGGAAGGCCTGCAGGGCGAGGAGAACTGCTGTCATTTCCCTGATATTGCTGTGCATTTGTTTGTGTCTGTCTGTCCACAAACCTTGCACTGTCCTTAGTTCAGAGTTGGCCCCCACCCCAGGTCTGAGGCATCTGTGTGCATGATCTGGGAAGGGGGGTGCATTTGTAGGGGCAGGCCCGGATTCTGGGCAACTTGAGCAAGCCACCATTTTAATTCTTTGTGAAGGCAGGGGAGGAGTGGAAAGTACAGTTGTGGACACTTACCATAAATGTAGATGTTCGAATGTATTCACTGTTGCAGTCATTACATTTGGGTAATCTGCTGGCAGGTTCCCCTCAGTTGGACTGAATTCCAAAGTCTTGGTTCCTGCATTGGTTGCCATCGTCTCTTCCATGACGTCAAGTCATCAGGGGTATAAAACATGCAGTCGATGTCATTTTCTTTAGTTTTTCTTGATATATATATATATATATATATATATATATATATATATATATACACACACATATGCATCAATATAAACTTTACCTTCATCTACAAGCAAATACACCACATAGATTGTAGAAGATAGAGAAGGAAATAAACTCCAGAATGACAGGGTGATGGCGGGAGGGTAACCTGGACTGCAACAGTGAATACACTCGAACATCTACATTTATGGTAAGTGTACACAACTGTACTATGTTCTTCATGTTTCACTGCTGCAGTCATTACATTTGGGTAGAATCCCAAAGCTATGGTTGGGAGGCTGGAGTTATACAGCATTAGGTGTGGCTATAAGGCCCTGCATTACTGCAGTGGCAAAGCCTGCCCTGGGCTTAGAGTAGAGAGGCAAATGATAATAAGTTGTGAACAGAACTCCAAGTAGCAGCCTCTAGAATGTCTTTGGTTGGTACTCCTCTGAGAAAGGCTGCTGAAGTAGCTGCAGCTCCGGTGGAATGAGACCTAATGCCCTTGGGTACAGGTTTACCATAGTGTAAGTAGCAGAAACGGATGCAGTGGCCTATCCACTTTGAAATTGTCTGCTTTGTAATAGCCTTTCCTTCTGATCCTGCAGCATAGGACACTAGTAATTGCTCAG
Source organism: Protopterus annectens (assembly GCF_019279795.1). Taxonomy (NCBI): domain Eukaryota; kingdom Metazoa; phylum Chordata; order Ceratodontiformes; family Protopteridae; genus Protopterus; species Protopterus annectens. Next base: position 590,437,939 of record NC_056729.1, on the reverse strand, counting down.
TTTTTCTTAGAACGTTAGTCCTGCTCAAGTAGAGCCTTAGCTGTCTGTGTACGTCCAAGGAATGCAGAATTCTCTCCCCCTTGTTCTGCGGATTTGGATAAAAGGTTGACAGATGAATTGTTTGGTTAAAAGCCAAACTGGAAACCACCTTAGGCATAAAAGTAGGATTTGTCCTCAGAGACACCCTGTCTGGGTAAAATATGATAAAAGGCTCTACAGCCATGAGGGCATGTAGCTCTGAAACTCTTCTTGCTGAAATAATTGCTAGTAGCAGAGCTGTTTTCCATGATAAGAACTTTATATCAGCGGTAGCAGCTTGTTCAAATGGATGCAGGGTGAGCTTTTCCAACACATAATTGAGGTCCCATGCAGGTAATGGTGATCTTCTAGGAGGCCTTAAATTTTTGGCTCCTCTAAGATACTGCTTTAGTAAAGGATGAGAAAAGATTGGTGGCTCTGTATTGTAATGAGCCGAAATGGCAGAGGCATGGATTTTAATTGATGAGAAAGATAGGCCTTTGTCAAGCATCTCAGTTAAGTATTGTAATATCTGAGGAATATTTGGTTCTGCTGTATCAGTTCCTTGTGCTTGATTCCAAGCACAGAATCTCTTCCATTTGTCAGCATAAGATTTTCTAGTACTAGGCCTTCTGGCTTCCAAAATGACATCCATCACAGCTTTACTGAGAGGTGTTGTTTGTATAACTACATGATCAGCCATGCTGCCAGGTTCAGAGTCTGTAGTTGATTGTGCAGGATCTGATTGTTTTGCTGGGACAGTAGTTGTGGTCTTTGAGGTAAGGTCCAAGCTGGTTGGTAAGACAAGTTCCTTAGGATTGGGTACCAGTACTGGCGGGGCCAGTCCAGGGCAATTAGTATCATCTTTGGTTTCTCTTGTCTGACTTTTAGGAGGACCTTGGGGAGAAGAGGCAGTGGAGGAAAGGCGTAAACCGATTGGTTTTTCCAACTGAAGGATAGGGCGTCCACTTTCCATGCTTGTCTGTGATAAGTCCTTGTACAGAATCTTTTCAATTGATAATTTTGAGGAGAGGCAAATAGATCTATGTCTGGGTTCCCCCATTTCTCTGTTATCATTTTGAAGACTTGTGGATTTAGTTTCCACTCGTGAGGATCCATAAGATTTCTGCTTAAATCGTCTGCCAGTGTATTTTGTTTTCCTGGCAGGAATTGAGCTTGAAGATGTATTTGGTAGGCCAAAGCTGTGTGCCACAGTGCCATGGCTAATCTGCAAAGGGGGTATGAGTGTGTGACCCCCTTGCTTGTTTATATACCACATGACTGTGGTGTTGTCCGTCTTTATCAGTAGTTGTCCTGGATGAAGTAAGTCCTTGAAGGCTGTTAGGGCATTTTGAACAGCTAACATCTCTTTTTGGTTGATACGTAGATGCATTTGTTTTGGGCCCTGAATGCATCTTCCTGCCATGTGAGCCCCCCAGGCATAATCTGATGCATCTGTTGTTAAGGTTTGTCTGGCAGGGAGGAGAGTGAAGGCCCGTCCCATGTTTTGGTGACATGCCTTTGCCCACCATAGAAACACCTGTTGTAGGCAGGGAATGAGAGGAATCATTGCTTCCAGGCTGTGAGAATGTTGACTCCATACACTTTTTAGGTACTATTGAAGTTTCCTCATGTGCAGTCTTGCATATGGAATCAGTAGGATGCAGGATGCCATGAATCCCAGAGCCTGCAGAGTTTGTCTTGCAGATAACTGGGTTAACTGGGATTTTGTTGCCATCAGTTTGAAGTAAGCAGTCAGTTGCCTTTGCTTGTCTGGTGTGGGGTAAGCCATCTTGGCAGCTGTATTCAAGCTTGCACCCTGGAATGTTATCTTTTGAGAGGGTACCAGTTGTGTCTTATTTTCGTTTACTGTGTACTCTAGGCATGTTAGAAGCCTTTTCACAAACGCCAGGTGTCGAAAAAGAGTGTCCTTGTTCTCTGCTTAAATGAGACAGTCGTCCAAGTAAGGATATATTTATATACTTTTTTGTCTACAAAATGCAATTACTGGTGCCAGGCACTTTGTAAAGACCCTGGGCGCAGTAGATAAGCCAAAGGGCAGTGCAGAGAATTGGTAATGCATTAAGCCAGCCTTGAATCTGAGGTATCTTCTGCACGACTTGACTTATTGGGACATGCAGGTATGCCTCTCTTAGGTCTAAATTAACCAGCCAAGCATTATTGCCCAGCATGGGCAGAAGCTGCTGCAAAGTCAGCATTTTGAATTTTGGAATGTCCAGGTATGTGTTCAAAATCGATAAATCCAGTATTGGCCGCCAGGCCTTGTCCTTTAAGGGTACCAAGAACAGTCTTGAGTAAAAACCTTGTCCTTTTTCCTGTTCTGGTACTGTCTGAATGGCCCCCATATCCATGAGGGACGTAACCTGTTTCTGTGCCTCTGCCCATTGATTTTTTGGCAGATCTGGCCAACCATTTACCATTGGCACAGTGTGGAAATGAAATCTGTATCCCTGTGATATGATGTTTAGTACCCACTTGTCCTGGGTTATTAACTGCCAATTTTGAGCAAAAAGTGCTAATTTTCCCCCTATGGGTGCTGCCAAAAGATAAGTGCTTGGTGCAGGCAGAGGGAAGCCATTGGGATTGCTTTCTGTAGGTTTGCGCTTTATCTCCTCCAGATTTGGAGGTGGAAGCGCCCCATTGCTTTGACCTGTATGAATCTTGCGCCTGGTATCTGGAACCCTTAGGGTGTCTGGATTTGCCCCTTTGAGCTCTGTCTGACACAGGAAAGGTCCAATTTTTTGTAGGCCAGTGTCTACTGAATCTTGGTGGCTGCACTTGTAAGAAGTCTTTAACAGTTTGCATAGACTTAGCTTTGTCTTCCATTTTCTTTAAAACCTCTTCTGCCTTAATACCAAACAGAGAATCATGCTGTAAAGGTGCATCTAGCAGTTTAGCTTTAACATGATCAGGCAAATTTTGTTCCTTTAACCAGGCATGCCTCCTAATCACAGATCCAGTAAATGTGGCCCTGCAGGAGGCCTCTAAGGAATCAAAACCACATTGCAAAGTATGCTTTCCAACTTGTTCAGCTGCATGCAATAATTCCTGCAATTCTTTATTTTCTGCTCATTCTGAAATCAACATCATTTTCTGTTTCAGCAATCCCATAACATGTTGTTGATATTTAAGCATATGAAATGGACAGTTTAAGGCTCTGAATGCCAAGGTTGCAGATGTATAAACCTTTTTCCCCATCTGTCCAGTGCCCTTGAATCTCTGTCAGAGGGGGTAGGATTTTTTGCTGTTGAGGCCTTAACTCCCTTAGGACCCTGTGAAATAGTTCCAGGATCAGCAGCAGGGTTTCTAAATAAAAGTTTATGCGAGTCAGGGACCCTGTAATATCTGTCAGGCTTACTGGGACCCGGATGTAAGGAGTCAGGGGTCAAGCTTGACTCCGAGAACACATCATCCACAATGTCTAAAACAGGGGGAATGGATAAAGGCATGTGCTGAGGAAGAAGAAGGAAATCCCTGAGCCTCCTTTTTGATTCTGAGAAGTCTTGACTCTCCCAGTGAAAATGCTCCCTCAAAGTATGCAAGGTTTCTCCAAATGAATAATCCTCAGGAGGAGATACAGATGGAATAGACTCCTCAGCATCAGAATCCTCATAGGGAGGCAACGATAATTCCTGATCAGAAGAAATAGAAACCTGATCTGAAGATTCATAATCAGTGTCTTGCCTAGGCCTCTTATCAGGAGGGGGATGGGTACGCCTGATCAACGTAATAAGGTCTTTTTAATCATCTGTTTTTTAGGCATAGAGGCCTGTGCACGTGGCTCATGTGTCGGTTTTTTAGTTTTAGAAGTTTCTTTTGTCTTTGGTTTTGCAGCTTTCATCGATTTGATATACAAATGTTGAGGTCTGAATACACACTCAGAAACCAGTGCCTGCTCAATGGCTCCAGACCCATCCAAGGGAGATATATCCATCAGTCCAATACCTTGAGTATCTTGCTGCATGCCGGACTCCACATGGGTATCGGTAGAGGCCTGCGACTCGAAGGTAGCGGGTATCAGGGGCTGCGAAAGCGCCTCGCTGAGGGAGAATGAGGGGAAACAAGAGTGGGGTAAGGTAAGCATCCTGAAGGAGGGAACCTTTAAGAAGAGGTTGAGGTGGGAGAGATCTAGGATGGGCCCCCATGGTCCTTTTCTGGGCACCAGAAAGATTCTTGAGTAGAAACCTTTTCCTCAAGCGGGGGGAGGGGACTGATTCTATGGTGCGCCTTGCAGTTGCAGGATGTTTAAGACCTGGTGTAGGAGGGACCGCTGGGATGTGGAAGGGGGCGGGATAGGCAGTCTTGGTGGAGGAGTGATCCAATTCATAAAGTATCCGTCCTTCAGGATACACAAGACCCATTTGTCTGCTGTTACCAGGGATCAGGCAGGGAGACAGTGAGAGCCGGGTGGACAAGGGGGTGGTGATAGGAGGAGGAAAGGTGGCAGGCAGATACTGCCTGCCCTGTCTGGAAAGGAATGCCTCTGGCCAGTGGCCTGAGGGTTCCTTGGCTGGGCAGTTTGTTTCCTGGGAGGCCTTCTAGACCTGGGGGGGGGGGGTGTAGGCCTTGATACCTTTCTTATAAATTGCATCTTAGCTGGGAAGTTTCTCTGGAACTTAAGGATTGGAGAGACAAGGAGGTGTTTAAGGTCTTGAAGCTCCTTCCCTTTCTGCTGGAGAGACTTGAAAAGATCAGCCACCTTAGCACCAAAGAGGGCTGAGTGGTCCAAGGAGGCATCCAGGAGCTTGGCTCTGAAGTCATCAGGGAGTGGCTGCAAACATAGCCAGGAATATCTTAGCATGGATGCTGATGCAGCTGACCTGTCTGAGGCATCAGCTGCATCGTATGTGCACCTAAGGGAGTGCTTGTTCACTTGTGAGACAAGTCTGAGTAAGGAAGACAAGGATGCTTTAGCAGCACAGTCAGGAATGTCATTAAACTCTTTGGAGGCTTTGTCCAAAAGAGCCAAGGAGTACTTGGCCATGTGAGATTGGTAATTTGTTGCCCTAATAGCTAGGGTAGCATAAGTATAAATCTTTTTCCCCACCTCTCCATGGCTTTGCTGTCCTTATCTGCAGGCAGGACAGTGGTAGTAGGGAGGAGTTTGGATGCCCTGTCCGTAGAAATGGAAATAGTGGTAGGGTCAGCTGGGGGCACTTGAAAAGGAATTTGTCTGAGTCAGGGACCCTGTATAATCTGTCTGCCCTTCGAGGAGCGGGTGGTTGGGAATCTGGATTAAGGGATGCCACAGCAAATGCATCCAGGAAGGCAGGTGGGATAGGTGACGGATTAGGCAATTCCATCTGAATCAGATCATAAAATCTTTTTTGTGCTACAGACATGTCTGAGCATTCCCACTTAAAGTGTTCTCTCATCAGGTTGACAGTGTCCCTGAAGATTAGGTCTTCCACAAAGGAATATGGCTCAACAGAGGCCTCTTCAGGGGATCCATAACCCAGGGGGGATGAAATCTGGGAAGAGTAGGAGAGGGATTCCTCAGAGGAATCAGACAGTTCCTCATCAGCTGGATGGCTCACAGTCCTTTCAGGTAATGAAGGCCTAGGGCTGAGAAGACGTGGAGCTGCAGGGGTGAACTCAGAGGAAGGACTGAGGGCCACGAAGGCATTGTAGAGGCTCTGGCTGAATGCCGGCCAGTCAGGTAAGGCTTCTGGTGTTGGAGAACTATGTCTAGTTTTCTGTTTTTTCTTAGAAGGCCTAGCCAGCATCTGGCTGGTGGTAGGTCTGGGAGAACTTATAGGAGAGGTGGAGGCCGGGTCTGAAGCACCCATTGAAAGTACTGGCCCCCCCACTGGCATCTGTAACAGGCACCGGCACATCCTCCTAGGACATGTCGTCCACTCTAGACTGTGCACCCTCTTGAAAGTTACCCGCTGTATCGGTAGTGGCGGAAGCCGGGTCCTCAGCCAAGCTGACGGCAGCTACAGTGAGGAGTGGCAGAGGGAGACACATTGGAAGTATTAGGCCGCATGGACTTGGCCTTCTTCCTTGGCAGTTCGGATGGGACATTGGAGGTGGCTTCCATACTGAGAGCTATCTGTCTTAGGTGCTGGTTCTCTAGGTATAAGTTGAGAGCCTGTAAGTAGTGGTGAAGGGTCTTGGGGATGAACAATCTACAGATTGCGCAGTTTTTATAATCGTGTTCCCTACCCAGAAAAAAGAGACACTGGTCGTGGGTGTCTTTATGTGGAATTTGGCGACCACAGTTGCACTTATTCTTACTGGACATGAACAGACTACGAAGCACAAAGGACTGGAGAAAAAGGCCCTAACGGGGTACTTAACTTTAATGCGAAACAGATCCAACTTCTGTGAGTAGCAAGAACACCTGGCATACAGCTGGCGGCTGAAAAGTTCTGAGGGCTGGTGTCCAGCTTTATGGCCCACGTACTTGCTTCCATGTCAGATGACCAAACCACCAAGAGAGACTGGAAAAGCTTTGGAAACCTGGCCAGACAAGCTGATTGGTAAACTCACTAGTAGAATACTGCAACATTGGAATAGAGGGACATCTGCAGGATTCAGTAATATAATGTATCACAGTGAAAAGCTACTTAACTGTAGAAACACAATTAGATTAGTACAGCGAAAGTATGGAAAGAAAAGGCAAGTGGCAAGACTTTTTTCTTAAAATTGGGGTAATATAGCCATATTTTCCTAATATTTTCTTTTGTTTTAATTACGTATTACAAAACTATTCAACTGAATAAAAAAAAATGACAACAGAAAGAATTGGAGGGTGCTTTAATACAAGGCCATTAGTAGATGACAACAGCAAGTATTTTCTATACAGGGGGCCTTTGGCATAAAATGTTATCAATTCAGTGTGATTTGCTTAGGTGTGCAAAAGGAGCTGATGCTTACTTTTTTGCAATTTCTTAGCAGAGACTTAAAATCAGTTCCAGGGAAGGACAATATGGCAGTGTGAGCTTTCATTCACTAGAGGCAATCTAAGCACCAGGGAGGACATAATGAGAGGGAACACAGTGCCCATGGGAAAATGCAAGCTGAAGGAAATCCTCTGTGATGTAAAGGATGGTGGCAGCAATTTCAAGAAAACTTTAGGGCTGTCTAGACAGTTTAACAGATTTGACTTGCCCATGGACTTCACAAGAGTGAGCCTAAAAGGGCCAGGCTTAAACAAAAAACAGTTTAAAGTCCACAAATAGTGAGAAATAAATTTGTTATAATAGAAATAATCCATTAGTATAAATTTGCTGACAGGAAAACTGGCAATGGTTATTTGGACTGGTGGTGCACTATAACAGGGACAAATTCAGGTGTCCGCCCATGGCTTGTGACTCCAGGGGGGACCCATGGTCAGCCCCTAAATATACTGTTAAAGCCACTCAGTATACGGTTACATAGGTTATTTAAAATGAAAATGAAATCATTTAATTTGAAAAATTTTGTTACATTTAGCACTGCTAATTTATTTTAGTCAGCTTGTGTGCTTGATACAGTCACTGGTCTCTTACTTTTTTCTTAATATTAAAAAAAACCTGTAGGAACATCATGAGGATTCACATCTTTATTCACAGGGACTGGGTATTCATGCATGCACAGCATTGGACTGTGATGCTCGTGTTGGTTGAACTCATTCAAAAGTAGTTTTTGAGAAGATGTAATAGGGTGTGTGTGTTTACTGCAAGATGGAGGCTGCATATATAGGATGGCACTTTTCTCTCCCAGTGTCCAGGCTGGAAATCTGAAAAGGTAAAATGGATTCTTTGAGATCTTATCCATTCCAACAACAGTGCTTAAATTTTATTAAGCAGAAATAAATAGCTGCAGTGGCAGTAATGACCATGATGCAAGAATGCATTCCTCTCCCATGCCTACTGTGATCGGACTACACTGCATGCCTGACAACACTCCATTGTATATTTAGATATTAATCAGGCTTCCTGTTTCTTCTCATGATATAGTTTTTACGATGTAGAAATATAAAATAGACCTATCCAGTGGGTGCATAGTAAGGACCAGAAAGCCAGAAAAGTTTAAAATATAAACTGGAGCATTTTCTCCTTAGAGTCCAGGCCCACCTGCCCACACTGTCAGATGGGAGGGTAAACTCCAAAACAATGAATATTTAAGCAGGGGTCCCTAAGCACTATAGATATATTTGCACGATGCACTGGATTAGTTGTACTGACTCATGGAAGCTCTAAGTATTTTTTCGCTTCGTGCATGTGTTCTAGTGTTAGTGCTAACATACAGCATTTACTTAATTCCAGCTCGAATTACATACACTTACTTCAAAATGTAATCCTGTGTAAAAGGTTGTACTGAATGCAAATGTGGAACAGCAGATTAATGGAAAGGAAACTCTATTCATTTGTGAAATGGAGAAATGCACTTAATTTTAGTTTAACAACTTTTTATAATTAAACATGCTCACCTAATTTCCTTCGCCAGAACCTGAAGTACTAAGCCAGTGACACTTCTTTACACATCATCATGGGCGTAAGAATATTGTGGTGCTGCAGTAACGTTGTCGCCTCACAGTAAGACATTGTCCTGTTCGATTCTCAGCTAGAGCGTCTTGTGTGTGGAGATATGCATGAATGGGCATACCTTCACTGAAGGTTGTGCGTCAGGGCTGGCAACTCGGTACGTAAAAATCTACTGCCAATCATTAGCGGACCGGAGTTCCGCTGTGGCGACCCCTAACCGGGAAATCCGAAAGATACAACAACAACCCTACTGTGTAGCAAGACTAGAATCTTGTTCTTCAGTGCACTGAAATGTTCTCTGGCTTACACTATATTTAGTTTTAGGAACCTGTTGTGCAGTCTTCTAGTTCCCTCTTCACACCTGACATCTCTCATCTGCTTTCTGGCTTGACTATGAAAAGGCGCTTTTTAAGGGTTATTACTTTCATGTTTTTCTTAGTCCCAGCCCAATGTGGATCTTGGGACATCCATCCATTATCCTTGCTGTATGTATTTTATCTTATCCAAACAAACCTCCATAATTTTAGCTCAAAAGTTTTCTCTGTCATTCCTATCCCTACAAAAACTGGTGATTTTTGGGAGAAATGGTGGTAGATTACACCTTTACAATAAACAGAGTTACGGACTTCTTTTACTTCAGAAGATTTGGATTAATTTACATTCTCTTATTCTATCAACTTCTAATGTTAAAAGTCCTAACCCTGATTGTGGAGATAAGGATATAACCAGCCTGGTCTGCAAAGCTATGGAAAGAATCATTATGGAACTCATAAACAGTCACTAGAGCCATTGTTAATCAGACTCAAAGCCAGTCACACATTTATTTCTCAGATGTTAAAGCAAACATGGGTAATCAGAGACCTAGGGACCCCATTCTACCTTGCACACCTTATCATGAAGCTCCTCCCTCATCAGACCCATGATTGAGTACAATGCCCCATTTGGTATGTACTCACCAAGAGGATCAAGGGTCTCCAACATATGTCTTATTCTGCCAGACTAAAGAAACTCCAGCTCTATTCAGTAGCATACGCCTGCTCAGAGGTGATCTCTGCCGGCCATGTCCAATCAGGAACTGATGGACATGCTCCACCTCAAAAATCCAAATCCATCAGAACCACAAGAGCTAAACACAAGTATGAATAGGACATGCTGGAGGGATAGATTCATAACCCAGAGGCTTCCCATGCTCTGGAACAAGATCCCAGTTCATGTTAGGCAGAGCCCCTCACTGACTCTCTTCAAGAGAAATCTTGATGAGTGGATGGGAGATCGTAAGATTACACCAGGGGTCACATCTGTGTCACTACTAGACAGGGGCACAGTAAACTAATTCTATTATATAAGGGGAACTTCACTGTGTCACTACTAGACAGAGGCACAGTATTCTAAATCTATTCTGTGCATTTTTGCCCCAGGGCAGATAGCCTAGTACTAAACTATGAAACTATGAAACTGAGGTTCAGAACTATGTATTCAAACATTTTTATGGTAGACTCAAGATAACTGTTTGTGTTGCCACTACATTCCTCTACTGTGCTAGTAGTTATTTTTCCTAAATACTGGAGACAGCAACAACACATCTGAACTACTTTACATTTTTATCATGTGCTGAAAAATAGAGAAATACTTGGCAACATACTGTTTCACTTATTTTGCTTTTGTTCAGATGTTAATCTAAATCCATGCTTGCACAATAAATTATAGACTTTTTTTTAAGGATTTTGTAGATGTAAAAAACATTCAAAAAAATATATATATAAGTTAATTCTGTTCTTATTAAGACAGTACCATTAATTCACATCTCTATGTTCGTTATTCTTATTCGTGGTTGGCAGTTGGACTACCCTACCCTGTTCCACTTAAGATTAACTGGCGATGGACCACTACCATTCATCTTACACACAGTGGTCAAGCAAGCGCCTGTAACTGTCTTACTAAAATGGTGCTGAAGTCCAAAATAATGGACGTTATGCGAGTGTGTCTGTGCTATTTTCAGTTTTGTGAAGGTTACTTGATATGGACTGCTAGATTTGCCTTTATTTCATAGGTTGGTACTAGGCTATTGGCCCTAGGGCCTATACAAGCCTAGACATAACAATTCCCTGGCTATTTATTCCCACAATATTTACTTCCCTGGACCCCTATCTAGCAGGGTGATTGACGTGATCCCTGGGGTAAATTTCCTATCTCCCATCCAGTCATCAAGGTTCCTTTTGAAGAGGGCCAAGGAGGCGCTCTGCTTGACATGTATGGGCAGTCTATTCCAGAGGATGGGGAGTCCCTGGGTCAGGAACCTATCCCTCCAGCATGTTTTGTTCATTGTGATGATAAGGTTTAGGACCCTGGAGCATGTGGCTCTGATGGATTGGGATTTCTTTAAGTGTAGCATGGCCAACAGTTCTGTGTTTGACATGGCCTTGTATGTTAAGCAGAGATCGCCTCCGAGTAGACAATATGTGACAGAGTATAGCTGGAGGTTTTTTAGTCGGCCAGCGTAGGGCATCTGCTTTAGGCCTGTGATTCTTTTAGTGAGGTGTTTCTGCTACCTTTCCAGCTGCTGCAGATGTTCTTGTGAGGTACATACCAAACAGGGCGTTATACTCTATTATGGGTCTAATGAGGGATGAGTACAGTGGGACAATGACCTCCTTTTTTCTAGATGAAAAGCCCTTAGTGATGAGGTGTGCCACATAGAAGGATTTCCTGACTGTTGTGGCGATGTGGCTATCGAAGGTGAGGCCACTGTCCACCTGTGTTCCTAAGTGTCTTATCACACTTTTGGTGTTTAGTGTACTGCCACCTATGTGGTAATTCATGGGTACATGATTTTTCCCAAAGGGGATAACTATACACTTCTTGACATTGAGCTTGAACCCATGACTCTGGCACCAAGCATCTGTTTCTGTAAGGCCCTTTTGTAGAACATTCACATAATTTGGGGATTCAATAAAGGTTCCCAGTTTGCAGTCACCTGCGAACTTTGTTAGCCAGAGTCCCTCAGTGTTGGCCTATACTTCAGAGAAGTAGATGCCAAACAAGAGTGGTTACAGGACTGACCCTGAGGTACTCCACTTATCTGGAGCTGGATTTGGAGTTGGCTACTTTTACAGTGTGGGTTCTGTCAGTAAGCCAGTTGGCAATCCATCGAGTGAAGCATTTATCATATTATGTTCTATTTCAACGTAATATATTATCCCATCTCTTTTGATCCTCTGTAGCCATAATTTATATCAACTCCTTGCTCTCTGGGATTACGTAGAATAAACTACATTGGAGATGTTGCTAGTTATTTGTAACTCATTATGAAACAACAAATATTCATAACTCATTAAGAAACAACAAATATTCATGTTAATATTTTAGGAACCAAGTAATATGCAACTTTATAGCATCAACTGATTCCTTAGATGACAACAGAGGGAATTGTTGTTACTTGCAGAAACAGTGTAGATTACATTGCTAATTATGTAACTTGACACAAATTTAAGTGTTGAGGAAGAAATTCCTTGTCGTTACATGAAAGCTTCAAGTGCTGTTGATACTATGAATGTAGGCTGTACAGTTAAGCAAGATATGAAAAATGCAAGTAGGAATTTAGAGAATACAAATTTGGATTGTTGCAATATATTCTTGTAAAAAAACAACTTTGACTATGCTGATTATTATCACTGTAAAGAAGAATTTTTGTTAAGCAACATTACTATTTGCATCTTTTCATTATCATTTACTGTTGAAAGACATTTGTTTGCTATACTTCATGCATTTTAATTGGATTCTCCAAGAAATTCTCCTGAATCTGAGGAAGGCTTTATTTAAACTGGCAGAAGTACTGCATACCTTGTTTTATTTTATTTATTTTTTACTTTAATTTACTGGTTTGCCCATCTGGGTTTAGTCACAAATCTCTTTTCAGCTGATGTCAAACATATACAAACATTTCAAAAATTACATTAAGTGGGAGGGTGGTGTAATGGTTAGGTGTTTACCTTAGAAACACAAGGTGCAGGGTTTAATTCTCACAGGGGGTAATTGGCTAGGCTTAAAAATGGTCCATAAGGGCAGCTAGCCTAGTAAATAATCTATGAATGCATGAACTGACAATAAGTAATGTACGTTAACAACTGTACTTACACTTACTAATTAGATTATATTCATATGACCTAAAGGCAATTCTTACAGTATAAATTATACATATGCATATAGTAGAAGCTGAACATTCATCATTTGATAGCTACATTAGTGGGTTTGTCACATAAATAGATTATGCGATTAGCGCTTAAAAATTCAAAGAAACTGAAGTCAGGAATCTTGCTAAGACAGAAAATGTTAATATTGTAGTAGAGAGGCGGGGTATTAAGTAGAGGCACATACCTGGTGTTAAGTGCAAGTGAGGTACTATAGGAAGCTTTGAGAGAAAAGTAACCTTGTTTGCATAGTGTCTGTACCATACCAATAACAAAGCTGAGTCAAGTTTCTACATGCTACCACTTAACAGTTCTGTACGTAATACTAGGAATGTAAGGTACTATTTAACGGGTCTATATTACGAGATCGAAAACCCGTTTCAGCGAACACCACAACATATAGCGTGAACTATGGTAACGGCGAACGTATCAAAACCGCTAAATGTCAAGTGTCATGGTTGGCACGTCTGTGGTATAGCTCCGTAAGGTACGTATGCAATAGTTAAAGATATTAGTGTTAGGGTGTGGGTTAAGGTAAGTGCACAGATAGGTAATGTATGTAAGGTTTAGTGTAGGGTTAGAAGTAGAGTTTTGTTAAGTGTATGTGCGTAGATTATTTGTTTTGTTTGGGTATATGTCTGTAGAGTAAGTGCGCGATAGTTACGGACCTTAGGGTTAGGGTGCGGGTTAAGGTAAGTGCATAGATAGTAATGTATATAAGGTTTAGTGTAGAGTTAGAAGCTGGGTTTGGTTAGTGTATGTATATTTGTTTTATTTATTATGTTTGGGTATGTAGTATGTAGCATACTGTGGTGTTGGCCGACTAGGATGATTCGAGATTTGAATTTCCGCGGTTTAGGGGGTTCGGCGTATTTGCGGTTCAGGCTATACGTGTCGGTGTTGTTGTGTTCGCTGAAATGGGTTTTCGATTTGATAATACAGACCCATTTTAACAGTTCTGTACTTAATACTAGGAATGTAAAGTACCATTTAACAGTTATGCACTTAATACTAGGAATGTAAGGTACCATTTAACAGTTCTGTACTTAATATTAGGAATGTAAGGTACCATTTCACAGTTCTGTACTTAATATTAGGAATGTAAGGTACCATTTCACAGTTCTGTACATAACACTAGGAATGTAAGATACCATTTAACAGTTTTGTCCTTAACACTAGGCATGCAAGGTACCATTTCACAGTTCTGTATTTAATACTAGGAACGGAAGGTACCATTTAACAGTTTTGTATTTAATAATAGGAAATGAAAAGACCAGTTTAACAAATTACCATTTTAATACTTCTGGGACTTGACATTCAATTCACAGATCACTGTAAGCAAAATATCCTTAAAATATTAACCTTAAAACCAAAATTGGCCGAAATCAGTAATTACTGTCCTGTATTCCTTGTCCCACCCTTATCCACACTGGTACAAATAATTCAGGTAGCCTTCTAGAAGGTGAAATGTTCTAAAGTGGGCAATTCAGTTATTACTGATTAGTGAATTTTCTTTCACTTGTAAAATGTTCAAGACTCCCCAGATTTACAGCAAGCACTCAGAGACATTTTTCTGTGTCAAACAATAAATACAATTAAAAAAACAGGTAGGCAGGTTGAATCATACTTAAAGCGATCAGGAAAATAAGTGTAATGACTGCAAAAGTGAAACACGATAAACATCTTGTGCATTTATGTATGTGTGTGTGTACCTCGGAAGCCAAGGTACACTAAATTTACCACTAGTTGGGACAGTAAAGACTAGAGAAGAAAAGTACAGTTGTGTACACTTGCACTTGGCCACCATGGTGAACTTTGCCCTATATCCACTGTAGTGCAATCTCAGAGTTGGTATATTTAAGTAGGGTGGTGTGGGGGCAAAGCCCCCCAGTTTAATGGTTGTAATTTGTCATGGTTGTGTTTTTTTATTCACTGGTGGCCAAGTGGTGTCTTTCCTCTCTGGGAAAGTAACCACTTGGCCACCAACGTAAAATACACAGCCGTAACAAATTACAACCATTGAAGTGGGGGGCTTCACCTTCCACACCCCCCTACTTAAATATACCAACTCTGAGATCACACTAGAGCAGAGAAAGGGCAAAGTTCACCATGGTGGTCAAGTGGTCACTTTCCCGGACAGGAAGGACGATGTTCCGGAACTTCATGCTTCTGCAGTTGTGACATTTTCGTCTCACTGATTAGAGTCAACAAACTGGGCTGCAACGTTATGAAGGGGAACCATATATATACATATTATACATATCTCTTTCTTTCTTATATATATATATATATATATATATATATATATATATATGTGTGTGTGTGTGTGTGTGTAAATATATATATATATATATATATATATATATATATATATACACACACACACACACACACACACACACACACACACACACACACACACACACACACACACACACACACACACACACACAGAAGAATGTTTTGTAAGTGGTTGCTAGAAAAAAATAGGTGCTCGGGGGATGCTTTAGGCTGACGGTGTAAATAGTTAAGCTGTTTACAAATAATTTGGGTAGATTGTTATTAGGTTTATGACTCTGCAAAGAGTTGCAAGCAGCAAGGTACTGGTGCTACTTCTTAAGCAGAAATAGGCACACTAGTATAGTACAGGGTAAAGAAAGGAGGGGGAAAAAGGGGGGTGTCCCACCAACTTTGGAATGGTGCAGAAGCATGTTACTGAAATGTTGAAGAAAATACAGTTAGGAGGACAGATAGGCTACATTAAGGAGTCTGTCTTGGAATATCAATGGTCTCATGGGCATTGATGAAAGACAAATGGTGCTAAGTTTGTTTGAAAAAGTGAAAGGTTCATGTCAGACTCTTACAAGAAACACATATGGATAGGGATGAGCTTAATATTTTAATGAAAAAAGACCATTGGCAAAGGTACACTTCATTGTTTAAAGGGACAAGGAAAGGGGGATTATAATTTTAATACAGGTAGGACCCCATAATGACAAAGCAGGAAAAGGAGTATTGGCAAGGGAGACGTGCTTTGGTCAGAGGCTACTGACAGGGAAAGAGTACAATGCTAGCGTGTTTGTATGTCTCCGTAAAATCCAACACACTAGATGTAGAGAGTATGTTGGGGAAGTGATTAGGCACAGAAGAGGAAGGATACCAAAAAGAAAAGCTACGAGGGTTTTAGATGGAGGATGTTGCACACAGGGGAAGGCATGAGGGAATGCACATTCGACTGAAAAATGTCAGCCCCTGCAAGTACAAATTTCACTAAAAAATACAAGGGAGCCAGCAAACTGTAGCGTTCAATATTTAAAAGCTTGAATGGCTAAACAGCCTCATAAACATAAAAAAGGAAACAAAAACAGACCGGTTTCGGCTAAACAAAATACACAGCCTTCATCAGTGTGATAAAGAACAATGATACAATTGCTTCCTTTTATAATCCAACCTGTGGATGAGTCTTCAGCTAATTGGTCAATTACAAATACGTATTAAGCCCTGGTGCGAATAAGCCACCCAATTTTATAATCCATTTCCTTACTTTGTTACTCAGTATTTGGTGCCATCCAACTTTACTGGTCCTGTTGGCAATAATTCTATCAATCACCATAAACCTAAAAAATGCATTCTTATGTCCCAGTGAGTGTTGCTATAGTGCATTAGTGATTTTCTTTGTTCTCATGTCACTGTAGTGTTCTGATATCCTCGGGAGGTTTGTCCTACATAAAATGCAGAACAGGTGCATGTGGCAAGGTAGATCACACAATCTGTACTGCATTTGGCAAAAAATGTGATGTCAAATACATTACCAGTATTTTTGCTGGTGAACTGTTTAGATTTCATAACTTTTCCACAATGGATACAGTGGCCACAGGGGATGCAGCCTATAAATAAATCACCCATCAAGGTTGCTTGTGTCAGATCATCCTTAATCCTGGGGCCATGTTTACAGTGACTGAAGTGTGATCCTAAATTCCTACCTCTTCTAAAAGAAAAGTGATATCTCTCCTGAAGGAAATCCGAAAGTTTATTATTCGCTAGGAGAATATTTCAATGCCTTCGGACACTACTAACAACACGTCAGTGTTTCTTCCAGAGGTGTTAACTAAGCGTATCATGGATTCATTAAGCTGGTTTCCTCTCCCTGTATCTCAGAACAGCTCTCCTGTCAAGTGTAGACACTCAATTCCTGGCATTAAAGATGTTTCCCATTTTATAACCACTATCCTTAAATCTGATGGTTAGGGCCTCCTTATATTGTTAAGTGGCATTGTGTGAACATATACGCTTCATTCGCAGGAACTGTGATTTGGGAATATTCCTGCAAATGTGCGGTGGATGGAAGCTGGAGGCATGAAGAAGGGAGTTGTACTGGGGGTATTTGTGGTAAACCTCAGACTCCAAGGTATGATCATTATTCCTGGTAATCGGGACATCCAAAAAGGTAATCCTATTGATGTTGTAATTAGCTGTAAAATGTATGCCCCATTTGTTTTCGTTGAGGTACCCCACAAATTCCATAAGATATTCTGCATTTGATCTCCATACTAGCCACTAATCATCTAGATATAGTCTTCAGATATCAATCTCCTCTAAGTAAATGTTGTGTGTGTTATCATAAATTAGTTGTTCCTCAAGATGGGCCATAAAGAGGTCAGCATAAATAGGGGCAAAAGAAGCCCCCATGGCCATGCCCTGTACCTGCAGGTAACATTTATTTTGATAATAGAATACGTTCTTGGTTAGAACGTGTTCTGCAAGGCAGATCAAAAAGGTATTAAACCCTGGTTGATACATTTCTGACTTATAAAGCCAATATTCCAATGCTTCCAAGCCTGCCCAATGAGGAATGTTGGTGTATAATGTGGAGACATCCAAGGTACACAATAGCCTATCTGGTTCTAACTGCATCTCAGACATAACTTGTAGAAATTCCGTGGTATCCTGAATTCGGGACCGAACCCATTTCAGTAGTGGTTGTATGTATTTTGTAAGGAATTGTGAGTGTGTCTCAGTGATAGAACCCCTACCCGAAACAATGGGCCTACCTGGTGGTTGGCAGAGATCCTTATGTATTTTGGAGGGGAAGTAGATGTACTGGCTCATGGGATCAAACACCGTCAGATGGTAAAGAGTGGTATCAGTGATAATCCCCTCATCCTTGGCAGACAACAAAAATTGGTCAATTTGTTTCTTAAACCTAAATGTGAGGTCCAATGGCATGCGTGTATAGTATCGCCCATCATTTAGTTGTCTGTCAGCTTCCATATTGTATTGTATCCAGTCCATAACAACCACCGCCCCACCTTTGTCAGCAGGTAGTATAACCAAATCATGATTGCTCTCCAATTCCCGTACGGCCTGAATTTCGATCTTTGAGAGATTATTATATTTTACTTGGAATTCCTTAGAATGAAAATGTAAATCTTTGAGAATGCATGTCTGGAACATACGAACATTGTGATGCATTGGGGTGTAAAATTGGACTTGTGATATTTAAATAAATGCGGACAATCAGGATTGGATGATGACTGAAAGTATAACCTTAAATTGAGTAATCTACAAAAAGAGATAATATCTTGTGCAAGAGTATCTTCAGAGAGACAAAAAAAAAAAAATAGGAATGAAATTAAGCCCTTTATTCAAAACTTGTATCTGAATTTGTGAAAAGAAGTGGAAGAAATATTTATTTTATTTATTTTTTTATTTTACATTTATTTTACATTTGTTGACCGGGCTAGTCCAGCTGGATATATGCCCATTTTCAGTAAAGGCCCGGGGAGAAAAGTTCCACAAAACACAGTATTATTTATATCATATGACAGTTTTTACAGATGCAGGTACATTACAGATTTTAGCAATTCTTTACAATTCCTTACATTTCTGCTTACAGACTCATAATACATTTCATATATGGATAGTTATAAGAAGATATTTCTAATGACATCAGATTAATATATAAAAGCACACTCTCTTTATGGTCAACAGAAAAGCAACTAGTTTATACAGGCATAGTGATAAGTACCTAGAGATAAGTGAGGTAGTTAGTCAGGGTTAGCACACGGGCATAACATGTGATTTAAGGTATAGTTTCAGTTTGTTTTTAAATAGTGTTATTGAGGAAAGGGAGGTCAGGTCACTGGGGAGTGAGTTCCAAGTTTTGCCCATGGTATTAGAGAGCAAAGAGTCACCAGCCATATTGTTGGTTTTACCCATTTGTACAAGTTGTTTACTTGATGAGCGTAGGGTCTTAAGGTTATTGTAGGGGGTGATAAGTTTGTATTGGCGTATTAGTACGTTGATACATGATCTTGTGGCCAACTGTTAATTGGTTAAATAGTAGTAGATTTGGCAACTCTAGCCATCCTAGTTGTTCAAGATTATGACAATGATGGGTTCTGAAAGCGGAGCCAGTGGCAAATCTGGCAATATTATTGTAGGAGATAGCCAGCATGTTCAGGTTGTTTTTACACAGATTAGTATATATAGGGGAGGTATATAGGAGAGTAGAGATTAAGTGGGTACGGGCAATAGTAGCCCTGGCTAATGGAGTCAGAAAGAGTTTGATCCAATAGAGGGAGCCTACTTTTTTGTTGACTGTTTTTATAGTACTGTTAATATGAGTATCAAAATTAAGGTTGTTATCAATTAGTACCCATAGAAGTTTTGTAGTATTATACTGTTCAACACATTATTCTTGTTAGTTATTTCTGAATCATTAGTTTCAATAGTCCCTCCATACTGTCTACCTTTGGAGTGTTTCCTCCCTGCCCTCCTTTGTCTGCACCTAAAGGGACCTGTGTGTTGCTTATTTTGGATACAGGGGAATCTGGGGCGTGCTGTGTATCTGGGTCCATACCTGATGAGGACTCATCCCCTGAGATGTCATAACTGGATGAGATATGGACCCAGATATACAGCACGCCCCAGATTCCCCTGTATCTAAAAGAAGCAACCACCATTCAGAAAAAAATGCAAGAAAGACGCAATCAAGCTAGAGTCTTTACTAAGTAAAACCTTAAATCTCCTGCATATCCCATGGGCCTCAACTATAGGAGGTTTAAGGTTTTTACATAGAAAGACTCCAGCTTGGCTGAGTCTTTACTGCAGCTTTTTTTTTTTTTTTTAAAGTTTACAAAGCTTACAGCAAGAAAAAGAGTACAAGTCTAATAAAGTTAGAGACAACTATCAGTTAATGGTTAAAAACAAAAAAGTGCATATTACAGCAATAAGCAAATAGTTTTAAATATTAAACCAAAAAAGAAAAGAATTAAAACACCTTGAAAATTAAGAGCAGCTAAGCAGAACGTGGATATTTATAAAAGTAAATGACCATTTAAGGACATCAGGTGTTTCAGCTATATGGCAATTCTAAATGTCCTTGACTTTTTTCTTTTTAATTCTATTTATGGACAAATTCAGGCCAATAAAGCCATACCCCACTGACTCTGTTGAAGTTTCCTGTTGGGAGACAAAAGCGCTAAATCCTTGTTGAATGTGAATAAATATTTTACTATCATTCAAAAATGACCAAAAAACATAGTTCACACAAGACTGCTATGTGAGGACCGTCCTCGGGATTGCCTTTTTTGGTGCACTGGGTATCGGCTGGAGGTTATGTGATTCTTGGTTTTGGTGTTTCCCCAGTTTCTGCTCCACAGCAGTGTTGGTCATTTGAGTATACCCCATGTTGCCTCTAATACAACAGGTTTAAGGAATCGCACAGTGGAAAGTCTAGCGGCCGCAGTGGTGCAGCAGTTAGCATTGTCGCCTCATAGCAAGAGGTCCTCCAGTTCGATCCTCTGCTGGGGTGCCTTCTGTGCAGAGTCTGCATGTCCTCCCTGTGGTCACATGGGTTTCCTCCAGGTGCTCCGATTTCCTCCCAAAAGACATGCTGTAGGTGGATCGGACACTCTAAATTGGCCCTAGGCATGAGTGTGGGCATGTGTGTGCCTTCTGTGGAAGGTTGGGCACTGGGCTGGCAACTCGACACCGTAAAACTCTACAGCCAATCATGAACGGACAGGTGATCTGCTGTGGCACAACCCCTAAATGGGAAAAGCCGTAAGAAGAAGGCAGTGGAAAGTCTAGCCTTGCTAGATTTTTCTTTTAGTTTTTACTGATTTTACTCATTGTATTAGTTAGTTGGATATTTACGGTATTTGGAAGATGAGGTTTAGTGGGCATTAAGGAGCTTAGGTATTGCCTTGGTGAATGGCATGAACATGACTGTGCTTCCATCAGACATTGTTTTAGAAGTTGTTTAAAGGTTAAGAGGTTATAGGTTTGTTTTAGTGGATAAGAGTTTCAGGATTTTGGCTACATAGCAGGAGAATGGGGAGTCACCTTCTGCATTATTAGACCTTGTGACTAGTAACTGGTGTTGATCTGTGGAGCCGAGAAAGGACTGAGCTCTCACTTTTGTATCTAAACAGGAAGGTTGAATACAAGAGATGAGAAGCAATGAAGTGACTGGAAAAAATACAGAATACACTGTTAGAGAAATGGAAAAATGTGTGCTTGCTACCTACCTTGATGTAAATTGTTCTGTTTGCTATGGTGGTTAAAAGTTGTTTTTAATGAAAAAAAAAATATATAAAAAGGGCCTTAAGCAGCTGACTCAGTGTGCCAATGTCAATTTTTCCAGTATAAAGCTGAGATCTGAGGCAGGCATCACAACCTACCTAAGTTGTCTAAAATGCAGGAAACCCTTCAGAAATTACTTGACCATGAGTCTGAATGCCAGAAGGGGTTCTTCATAGGTTCATAGATTGTTACTAGGCAAACGACTACTAGGGCTTTTATAAGTCTAGCAGTGGACCCCAACTCAATTTTGGGCATTTATTAAGAGGTTGAGTATGTTAAGTAAGGAGGAAGCTAAGAGACCTGTGTGAGGGGTGTTATGCAAATCCAAGGTATGAAGAACCTTCTCACGTGCAGATTGCAAAGAGAAAAAAGAAGCAAAATGGATAGACTGCTTGAGGGATAACTCATTAAACCATCTTGGGTATTAAAAAAAAAAAAAAAAAGTCGTACTGAGAAATACCATGTCTATGAAAAAAAAATAAGGAGAGACCACCATCAAGGCCTGTAGTTCAGATACACTTCTGGTACAGGTTAAAGCAAACAATTTTCCAGGTGCAATGCTGCAGAGAAGCGGCAGCAGCAGGCTCAAAAGCGCCTGAGTCAGCTTTACAA
The DNA here is from genome assembly GCF_019279795.1 of Protopterus annectens. NCBI lineage: Eukaryota > Metazoa > Chordata > Ceratodontiformes > Protopteridae > Protopterus > Protopterus annectens. The sequence continues at coordinate 590,416,038 of NC_056729.1, read as the reverse complement.
AGACAAAATTAAGATTCCAAGGAGGAGGAATGGGCTTTCTTAGGGGTCTAACATGAAACATGCCTTTAAGAAACTGCTTGATGTCAAACCTAGAGGCCAAAGGAGGAGTAAGAAAATGACAGGCAGAAATGGCTGACAAGTGGGCTATCACTGAAGAATATGAAAGCCAGCATGTAGTAGTTTAGAAAGGTAGGAAAGAACCAAGGATGCACCCACTAAAATGGGTCCTGGTGATGTTTAAGACACCAAACAGAAAATCTCTTCCACTTGGATATGTGACTTTCTGCTACTGGGTTTCCTGGCCTCCTGCAAGATCCTAAGCATGGCCTCAGAAAACAGGGTTTTGACTCTTTTCTGACACCAATCACACAGTGTCACAGTTGAACAGCTAACAGATGAGGGTGAAGTAGAATTCATTTGTCCTGTGTGAGAAGATCCATGCAGTGAGGTAACATGTGATTACTACCCTGGCCAGATGGAATAAGAGGGTAACTAGTGCTGTCTGAGCCAAATGTGAGTCACAGATTTTTGGACAGCCCCCCCTACATTTTGACAAGTGTTCTTGGAAGAAGACTACGATGAAGAAGGGGAGAACAGGCATACAGGAACATTACCTTCCAAGAGAAAGGCATGGTGTCCACCCTTCCAAGCCTAAGGACTTGGGACTCTGGAACTGAACTGAGGGAGTTGCCTGTTCAGATGGGATGCAAATAAATCTACTTGGGAAATAACTCACCAATGAACTATTTCCAGAAACACAGGGTACCTGAAGTGGCTCCCCATCCCAGCTCTAATGTTTCTGTGAACAGTTCCTGAGATGGCTGAGGAGGATGGAAAGGAACGACTGGACTGAGAGATAGCGGCTGAATCCAGCAGTGAAATTCCAGTTTGAGACAAGGAAGCAAAGGAGCTAGACAGTCCAGCAAGTCCCTGTCCAGGGAAGCATGGGGATGGTGGAGGCCATGAACCCTAGAGCCATGAGAAACTCTCTGGCTGGGAGAAAGGACTTGGGAAGCAGAGACAGAAAATAATTTGACAGGGACAAAACTTTGGAGGCAGAAAGAGATGTCAGCACTGGAACAGTCTGGAACCTGCACCCTAGGAAAATGTGATCCTGAGATGGAGTCAGCACTGACTTCTGAAGATTGACAGTGAACCCCAGGCTAAAACTGAAGATCCTGCACCAGCTTGAAATGAGATAAAGTCTGAAGCAAGAGGCTGTCCAGATAAGGAAACATCTGAATACCCTGAAGCCTGCAAAAAGTGACTACAAGGGGGTAGACATCTGATGAACACCCCTGGGGCTGTTGAAAGCTTCATGGCAAAGCAGCAAACTGAAAATGAGAGGAAGAAACAGAGAAACACAAACATTTCCTGAATACAGGGTGGATAGTAACGTGAAGGTAATGCATCCTCCAGATACAAGGAAACCAGAAAGGCCTGATTGCACAACAGAGGAAACAGAACCGGAAGAGACAGCATTTAGAAGGAAGTCACTATGAGAAAGGTGTTTAAAAAAGGAAAGATCCAGGACAGGTTTAAAAGACCCATCTTTCCTGGGGACCAGAAAAATCCTAGAATAAAAACCCAAACCCCTCTCAGTCTGTGGAACTGGTTGAATGGTTTTCTGGTCCAGCAGACCCTGCAATATCCCAGTTGTTGTTCTGCAAGGGGCTGAGGAATACTGGAAATGGAAGGATCTTCCAGGTGAAAGTAACCCTGCTGGGTAATGGACACAACTCGCGTCCATGGGACTCGGCTGCCAAACTGGGAGAGAAAGAGAGAGCCTGAGGGACAAGGGAACTTGGCCAACAGGAGGGAAGGGAAGGCAGATAGTCAGATGGTTGCAGATTTGTCAGGAAAGGACTGCTTCTGCGGCCTGGCAGTTTGGGCAAGCTCATCAGAAAAAAACATGCCTAGCAGCCTTCTTACCTTTAGAAGACTGTCTAGGCAGTCTATGCAAAAAAAAAAAAAAAAAAAGTCTTACTAGGATAGTTCCTCTGAAACTTGGGGCTTGGGAATAGGAGAGACGAAAATTGCTTCAAATCTTTCATGACCTTACTATGATCCTGTAAGGTCTTGAAAAGGTCAGTTACAGCAATACCAAACAATTTCTGGTCATCAGCATCCCTAGCAGATGCATCAGCTGCATCACAGCTGTACTTAATAGAGTGACGGTCAACCTGAGAAGTGGAACTTAACAAGGAGAGAGTTGAGGCTTTATCCTCAGAGTCAGAAATATCAGAAATAATTTTCCCAATCTGGGAAAAAAACAGACAGGACATACCATATCATGTGAGTCTGGTAACTGATGGCCCTGAAGGCTAAAGCAGTTGAAGTATCCTCTCCATGTCTCTTGTCCTTATCAGAAGGAAGGAAGGGAGCTTCGAAGAAGGAAACCGCCTAGAAGGTTTATCAGTAGATACAGAAATTGCCACAGGATCAGATGAAAGGCACTTAGAACTTGCAGGCATTTGGCACCTTATAGAACCTATCGGGTTTCTTAGGAGATGGAGGTTGAGAATCTGGTGTCAGGGGAAACAGCAGTTATTCAAAAGAGCAGCCAACAGAGGAGGGACAACTGAAGGTTTAGGAGAGTTCATTTGTAACAACTCATAATACCTTTTTTGGACATCCAATACTTAGCAGTAATTCCATCTGAAATGCTCCATCATATGCAGGACCATGTCACCAAAGGAAACTCCTCCGAAGGAGAAATCAAGACTGACAGATTCCTCCTCCCCAGACTCACAGTCTAAAGGTGAGGGCAAAGGAAAATAATAGGCTAAGGAGTCAGCCTCAGAGTCAGAATCCTCGTCAGAAAACTCCAGGACCCTAGCCCTCTTTGGGGTAGAGGACCAAGGAGGTGCAGTAACCGAAACCCTCTGAGGAGGCTTCAATGTCATCAACGCAATGGCAAGCCTTGAATGAAGCCCTGGCATTCTCTTTGTGGATCCCTGGAAGCTGACACCGCATACTTAGTTTTCTGCCTTTTCTTCACTGGGACATCCACTATGGCAAAATGTGAAGGTTCAGACCCACTGCGTGGGTTCGATTAAGGTAGCCGGCACCTCATCCCTAACAAGGATTTGAGAAATCCCTTTAGGCTCCTCTGAAAATATCAGCTATAGTTCCACCTCAATGTCCATGGGAGATGTCTCCAAGACTTCTGAGGATATGTGAAAAGAAGGTTCCATGCTAGCCTCAGAGAAGGTTGTAGTGGAAGAAATGAATGGTAATGCTGGATTATCCTCTGGGTTCTCACTCACCTCAAGAGAGACATCCAGGCTGGAGATTAGCTGACCCAGGCCTAGACTTCCTAGCCTACATTTTGAGTGGTGTCTCTGCCTCGAGGCAAGAGAATTTTGCCATGGTACCTTGGGTTAAAAGCTTGAGATATTGTTTCTCAAGCTAAATGGAAAGTGAAGAAAGGCCTGACAGAAGGAACATCGAGTCTGGTCAGACGCATGAAAACAGGCACCTATTGCAGTGGTCTTTATGGGGAATCTGCATCCCAGACTTTTCATATACCTTTGCTGGGTGACAAGTAAAGTACAGTTGTGTACACTTACCATAAAAGTAGATGTTCGAGTGTATTCACTGTTGCAGTCATTACATTTGGGTAATCCTGTTGGCAGATTCCAAAGTCCTGGGTCCTGCATCGGCTACTGTCGCCCCTTCCCTGACGTCAGGTCGTCAAGGGTATAAAAAATGCGTCAGACGCCATTTTCTTTAGTTTTTCTTGCCCCATATGTCAGGTGCCCCCTAAAAAGATAGCCAAAATTTATATATATATATATATATATATATATATATATATATATATATATATATATATATATATAAATACATGCACTAATATAAACTTTACCTTCATCTATAAGCAAATACACCACATAGATTGTATAAATCAGAGAAGGAAAGATAGATTCTGCCAGAAGAAAGGGGGATGGTGGCTGGGTAATCTGGACTGCAACAGTGAATACACTCGAACATCTACATTTATGGTAAGTGTACACAACTGTACTATGTTCTTCATGTTTCACTGTTGCAGTCATTACATTTGGGTTGAATCCCAAAGCTATGGTTGGGAGGCTGGAGCTAAACAGCGTTAGGAGCGGCTATGAGGCCCTACAGAACTGCAGTGGCAAAGCCTGCCCTGGATTTAGAGTAGAGTGGCAGATGACAGTGCTTTGTAAAGGTGTGCATTGAACTCCAAGTAGCAGCCTCTAAAATGCCCTTGGTTGGTACTCCCCTGAGAAAGGATGCTGAAGTGGCTGCACCTCTGGTTGAATGTGGCCTAATGCCCTTAGGCACTGGCTTGCCATAGTGTAAGTAGCAGAAACTAATGCAGTGACCTATCCACTTTGAAATAATCTGCTTTGAGATAGCCTTTCCTTGTGATCCTGCGGCATATGCCACTAGTAACTGCTCTGTCTTTCTGAAAACTTTGGTTCTGTCCAAGTAGAATCTAAGCTGTGTACATCCAAATAATGCAGAATTCTCTCCCCCTTGTTCTGTGGATTTGGATAAAAATTTGGCAGATGAATAGTTTTTTTTAAGAGCCACTTTGGACACCACCTTAGGCATAAATGTTGGGTTTGTCCTCAGAGAGACCCTGACTGGATAAAAAAATGATAAAAGGTTCCACAGCCATGAGTGCCTGTAGCTCTGAAACTCGTCTTGCAGAAGTTATTGCTAGGAGCAGAGCTGTTTTCCAAGATAAAAACTTTATATCAGCAGTAGCAGCTGGCTCAAAAGGAGGCAGGGTGAGTTTTTCCAAGACATAGTTGAGGTCCCATGCAGGCATTGGTAATCTCCTTGGAGGCCTTAATTTTTTGGCTCCTCTGAGGTACTGCTTTAATAAGGGATGAGAAAAGATTGGTGGCTCTGTATTGTAATGAGCCGAAATGGCAGAGGCATGAATTTTAATAGATGAAAAAGATAGGCCTTTGTCCAGCATCTCAGTTAAGTATTGTAAAATCTGAGGAATATTTGGCACAGGTGTATCAGTTCCTTGCGCCTGGTTCCAAGCACAGAATCTCTTCCATTTGTCAGCATAAGATTTTCTAGTACTAGGCCTTGTGGCCTCCAAAATGACATCCATCACAGCTTTACTGAGAGGTGTGTTTTGTAAGACTACATTATCCGCCATGCTGCCAGGTTTAAAGTCCTGAGATGGCTGTGCAGGATCTGATTGTTTTGCTGGAACAGTAGATGAGGTATCTGAGGTAAGGTCCAAGCTGGGTATTGAGCCAAGTTCTTCAGGATTTGAAACCAGTACTGTTGGGGCCAGTCTGGGGCAATCAGTATCATTTTTGGCTTCTCCTGTCTGACCTTTAGGAGTACCTTGGGGAGGAGAGGCAGTGGGGGAAAGGCATATACTGATAGGCTTTTCCAGCTGAAAGATAGGGCGTCCACTTTCCATGCTTGTCTGTGATAAGTCCTTGTGCAAAATCTTTTTAGTTGGTAGTTGTGTGGGGAGGCAAATAGATCTATGTCCGGGCATCCCCATTTCCTTGTTAACATGCTGAAGACTTGTGGATCCAGCTGCCACTCGTGGGGATCCATGAGGTTTCTGCTTAGTTCGTCTGCCAGAGTATTTTTCCTTCCTGGCAGGAATTGTGCCTGTAGATGTATTTGGTAAGTTAATGCTGTGTCCCACAAAGTCATAGCTAGTCTGCAAAGGGGGTAAGAATGTGTGCCCCCCCTGCTTGTTTATATACCACATGACGGTGGTGTTGTCTGTCTATCATTAGTTGTCCCGGATGAATTAGATCCTTGAAGAGGGCATTCTGAACAGCTAGCATCTCTTTTTGATTGATATGTAGATGCATTTGGGTTGAGGACCATGTGCCTTGAATGCATCTTCCTGCCATGTGGGCCCCCAGGCATAATCTGATGCATCCGTTGTTAGTGTCTGCCTGGCTGGGGGTAATGTGAATGACTGTCCCTTGTTTTGGTGACAAGCCTTTGCCCACCATCGAAACTCCTGTTGTAGGCAGGGAATGAGAGTAATCATTGTTTCCAGGCTGTGGCAATGTTGAGTCCAAACACTTTTTAGGTACCATTGAAGTTTCCTCATATGCAGCCTTGCATATGGAATTAGCAGGATGCAGAATGCCATGAAGCCCAAAGCCTGCAGAATTTTTCTTGCAGATAACTGGGCCTTTGTTGCCAATGTTTTGAAATGGGTAGTCAGTTGCCTTTGTCTGTCGTGAGATAAGCCATCTGGGCAGTTGTATTTAAGCTTGCACCCAGGAATATTATCTCTTGAGAGGGTACTAGTTTTGATTTCTTTTCACTGACTGTGTACCCTAGGCATGTTAGAAGTCTTTTCACAAATGCCAGATGCTGTAGAAGAATGTCCTTGTTCTCTGCTTGAATTAGACAGTCGTCCAAGTAAGGATATATTTGTATTCCTCTTTGTCTGCAAAATGCAATTACTGGTGCCAGGCACTTTGTAAAGACCCTGGGCGCAGTAGATAAGCCAAAGGGCAGTGCAGAGAATTGGTAATGCATTGAGCCAGTTTTGAATCTGAGGTAGCTTCTGCATAATTGTCGGATTGGGACATGCAGGTTTGCCTCTTAAGTCTAGAGTCACAAGCCAAGCGTTCTTGCCCAGCATGGGCAGAAGATGCTGTAAAGTCAACATCTTGAATTTTGCTATATCCAGGAATGTGTTCAGAATAGACAGGTCCAGTATTGGTCTCCAGGCCTTGTCCTTTCTGGGTACCAAGAACTGTCTTGAGTAAAATCCTTGTCCCTGCTCTTGCACTGGTACTTGTTGAATGGCCCCCATGTCCATGAGGGAAGAAACTTGTTTTTGTGCCTCTGCCCATTAATCTTTTGGCAGATCTGGCCAGCCGTTTGCCTTTGGCAGGGAATGGAAATGGAACTTGTACCCTTGTGACACGATATTTAGTACCCACTTGTCCTGGGTTATAATGTGCCAAGTTTGAAAAGAAAGTGCTAATTTTCCCTCTAAGGGTGCTGCCAGGAGATAAGTGATTGGTGCAGGCAGGGTGTAGTCACTGGGACTGTTTCCTGTATGGTTGTGATTTTTCTTCTCCTACTTTGGAGGTAGAAGCACCCCATTGCTTTGATCTGTATGAACCTTGCACCTGGGATCTGCCCCTTTGAAGTCTGTCTGACACAGGAAAGGACCAATTATTTGTAGGCCAGTGTCTACTAAACCTAGGTGGCTGTACTTGTAAAAAATATTTTGACTGTTTGCATAGATTTAGCTTTGTCCTCCATTTTCTTTAACACCTCTTCTGCCTTAACACCAAACAAAGTATCATGCTGTAAAGGTGCATCTAATAATTTAACTTTGACATGATCAGGCAGATTTTGTTCCTTTAACCAAGCATGCCTCCTAATTACAGAACCCGTAACTGTGGCCCTGCAGGAGACCTCCAAAGAATCAAAACCACATTGCAAAGTTTGCTTTCCAACTTGTTCAGCTGCATGCAATAAATCCTGCATTTCCTTGTTTTCTGCACATTCAGAGTTTAATAACATTTTCTGTTTAAGCAATGCCATGACATGTTGCTGATATTTGAGCATACGAAACTGACAGTTTAAGGCCCTTATAGCCAAGGTAGCAGATGTGTAAACCTTTTTTTCCCCATCTATCCAGTGCCCTAGAGTCTCTGTCAGAGGGGATAGGGTTTTTTGCAGCGGAAGTCTTAATGCCTTTGGGACCCTGTGAAATAGTTTCTGGGTCCGCAGCATGGTTTTTAAAAAGGAATCTATGAGAGTCAGGAACCCTGTAATATCTGTCAAGCTTAACAGGAGCTGGAGGTAAGGAGTCAGGGGTAAGACTAGACTCCGAAAACACATCATCTACAATGTCTAACATATGTGGAATGGCTACTGGCCTGTGTTGAGGTAGTAAAAGGAAATCCCTGAGCCTCTTTTTAGATTCTGAAAAATCTTGGCTCTCCCAGTGGAAATGCTCCCTCATGGTATGCAAGGTTTCCCCAAAAGAATAGTCCTCTGGAGGAGAAGCTGAATGTATAGATTCTTCAGCATCAGAATCCTCATAGGGGGGAAAGGAATATTCCTGATCAGAAGAGGAATCAGAAGAAATAGAAACCTGATCTAAAGATTCAGTCAGTCTCCTGCCTAGGCCTCTTATCAGGAGGGGGATGGGAACCCCTAATCAAGGTAATTAAGTCTTTGGCCATTTTGAGCATCTGTTTTTTGGGCATAGAGGTCTGTCCACGTGGCTCTTGAGTTTGTTTCTTTGCTTTAGAAGGCGTTTTAGCCTTTGAATCTGAGGTTGGTTTAATGTAAAGATGTTTAGGTCTGAATACACCCTCAGAAGCGCCTGCTCAGCGGCTCCGGACCCATCTGAAGGATCAGTATCCGAGGCTCCAATACCTTGAGTTTCCAGCGGCATGGCCGACTCCACATGGGAGTCGATAGCGGCCTGCGACTCTAAAGTAGCAGGCGTCAGGGGCTGCGAAAGGGCATCACTGAGAACTGGCGACTGGCTTAGGAGAAACTTTGTTGGTTTTGGGCCTCGGTTGTCTCTCTCTCTCCTTTTCTTTGCATTTTTTGTGAACTCCGGTAGTCGGACGGCTATTCGACGACATTTCTGGATAATTAAACCGGCGTCCAAAATAGTTTAAAGCAATATCACACTGACACTTAATAGTGGGTTGATTAAATCTAGCACAAAACTGACAACTAGAAACGTTGTGATCAGGGCCTGGGCAAGGAATACAGTAAGAATGAAAGTCCTTATGGGGTATTTGCTTTCCACAAGAAATACAATTATTTACTTTTTCTGACATTGGACTGGAGCAAGAACCCAACGGGGTACTTAGCTTTATTGAAGACTTCGGATCTGAAACTCGAATACGAAAATCTCAGGAGTCGGCCGACTGGCACTTGCAAACTGCTTCTGCTTCGGGCACCATGCGGCAAGAAAGACTAAAGAAAATGGCGTCGGCCGCCTTTTTTATACCCCTGAAGACCTGACGTCAGGGAAGGGGCGACAGCAGCCGACGCAGGACCCAGGACTTTGGAATTCAGACAGACTGAGGGCAACCTGCCAGCAGGATTACCCAACTGTAATGACTGCAACAGTGAAACACGAAGAACATCTCACTGAACAACGTACGAAAAAAAAAAAAGAACCCCATTGAGGTACTTATCTGAAAGACGTAGGCTTTGTATAACCAGCAAAATGAAGACGTTCAGACAGACATATGATATCAGTGTTTGGAGTGGAGGCAACAAGGTTCTGAGTTGGGAGCATACGTATGTCACATTTATGCCCTACGCTCATTCAGGAAGCATACATCTGACATACAACGCCTTCTAGGTAATAAAGGCTTTGGTATACTGGCTGGACATTGGGCTATCCTTGGCAGGAGATCCCAGAGGTGATGAATAGTGCAACAGTGATGTTGAAGGACATCATTTGAGTCACATATCTGTCCCTACAGCATACTCTATTTATCTCACAAGTGAAGTTGAAATCCTTAGATCTAGTGTTTCTATTGTTGTTTGCTTTGTGGATGTGCAAAAGATCCATTAGGGTGGGATCGGAGGATGCCTTGTAATAAGCCAGGAATAGATTGTACTTTATATCCTCCTGCAGGCTCCTGACAGGTAGAGCTTAGGAGGTCTTTGAGGTTTGGTAAGGTTTCTTTTAAGTGCCTCAGTATAAGAAGGTCTATATGTGTGATGAGTGGTACATGTGAGGGATGTACAGTGCATGTTCTTCACAACCTCATTTGTAAGAGATTTTTTGTCTCCAAGGAAGTTGTGTATTTACATCTCCTGCATACTGTGTTAGTTTATTTTAAGGATGAACTTGTCTGAGAACATGAGATAATTGCTACATTGTCTCAGGATGCCCATATCTACCAAGCTGGCTACAGAGACATTTGGAAACTGCGTATCCATGTTGTCTGGTCCTGTATTAGGGTGTGCTATTATGGTTTAAGGACTGAGTTTCAACAGGGGTCTGGTGGATGGAAAAGTATATAAATATCTTACACAACAGACTAACAATGAAAAAGGAAAGAGAGGGACTTTGGAAGTCAGATTGTGTGAGAGACAAACATTTAAAACCACAATAGGAGAAGGGTGGGAGAGTTGGATAAAAGTTAAAGCTCTAAGAAGCAGTTTTTCTGTTGTGGAGATGATCAGAAGCTAGATTTCATCATTTACTGTTTAGCAGAAGTGCTCCACACAAATCAAACCTTACTGGCCATATTAAATTCAGGCAGAAAGTTGCAGAGGCCAGTGGAGAAGAGCTTGGAGAAATACTGAACAACCACAGCATGTTAAGTTCTTTCCTTGGCATCAGTGGGAAAAAATGTCTTCCAATTAGCTAGACAAAATGTCCCCTAATGATTGGCACTGTACAGGAATTGAGGAAAGTAAACATTTCACAAGTTGGGCTAATAAAGGCTCAGAATTGGGGTCTCTTCAGTTTGGCATTTATTTCTTAGACGTACAGGCAAACATTCCATGTTAACTAAATTTGCTGATGACTGCAAACTAGACGTGGTTTTCATGCACTCACTGACATGCAAGTACACCAAGAAGGGGCAGCATTATCTAAACAAGTAGTGTAAGGACAACGGCCTCTAACTAAATGCCAAAAAATACAATATAGATTATGTCTGTAAAATAATCGATAGTCATACGTACTTACTAAGCTACTGATCTATGATGATCTTTAGAAGTCTAACTATACATTCCCATTAAGTTTTTAGCCATTACATTTTAAGTAAGAATAACCCAGAGATGCATAAAATATTTACATGTTGCCCCTAAAACTCATATACCTACACTTGAGAGTCTGGTACTCAACCACTACACAGGCCAAAGCAAAGGGTCGTAATCAACAGGATTTGAACCTGAGCGAGTAGACCACTGTGGATTTCCACTTCATTGTCTTAATCACTTGGCCATGACTACAACTATACCAACCATGAGATGATTTGAACCCATTACCTTGTTCAGTAATATTCCTGTAAACACAGCGTTAACTAAGTGAGCTATCTCAGGGTGAAAAAATTACTACGCCTGCAGTTCAAGGGACCATTAAGGACACTAGCCCAAATTTGGAGTTGCCCACATGAACTATCTGGTTAAGTGACTTGTTTAAGGTCACACAGTAGGTAAATGAGGGCTGAGATGATCAAACCCTGTACCACAGGACAGCTCACATCCTTATCCCTCTGCTCCAACAGCCAAATAGAAGGCATGTTACAATGGGATTTGAACTCAGATCACTCAATTCAGAGTCCAGAGAGCCAACTATTGCACAATGGAACCATATTCCATCATCATGCCACACAGATGACATACCGCTTAAGACTGATACTGTTGAGTGATTTAGGCAACATTTGAATGACACTCTAGTCTTTGATCATGTCTCAACCACACTTAGAAAATCCTATCTGGCTCAACTAAAAACCTAAAGCATTTCACAGAAAAAAAAATGGACGGACAAAGTGGCCCAAGCAGTACCTGTCTGATATTAAAACTGTATTTCTATTTTTCAGAAAATTAAGAATCTGGATGGCTACTCAGGTGTTTCTAGTAACCAAGAAACTGAATAATGAGTTAGTTTTATGCATAAAAGTTTTCTGAATGAACTGTATACCAAACTGCCAACTTGCCCTTGTTAAAACTGATACAGAAACTACCACCAAAAACCACAACAGATCAGAGGAGGGAAATACTCAGGTGGGCTTCAGAGTCCTCATTTTTCATCAGAAAAATATGGCTACACCACACAAAGAACTTCAAAACATTATTCATAATTTAAAGAAAGATGTCAGTAAAGGCATACGGTAGCCTAACACATTACTGGAAATGTCCACCAAATTTGATAAACAATTAATAGCATTCTCATACTACAAAATATTTGCTTAAAATCAATGTCAAATACAATATAAACAAGAGATTGTAATGGCGGAGAATGGTGGAACAGGGGAACAATGTAAAATGGGAAAGCTTTACCTCTGCTAGAAGAAGAAGGTAAAAGTCTGGTATCCAATACCAACGAGTTCTGCTACTGCAGTGAAATGGAGATCAATGTGACTACTAGACAGTTCTTACAGGTACCACTCTTTCATGCTACTAAGCAGCAAAACTACTTCAACACTACTGACTATACAAAAATGCAATAGCTCCTCAGCTAATTACAGATACCAGGTCATCTGCTTTGGAATTAGCAAACCACATCAGTTTGTTAAAAACATCCTTTGGCTCTTCTCACTGACATAATGCTTACAGTAGCTGGAAGTACATTATATCTACATACACATGCATGCACAAAACATAGCTAAGAAATCCCTGTTGTAAAGCATCAGTGCAGAAACAGAGTGAGAGCAGGACAGAGAAATGAAAAATGGACAATGTCCTTATTATACTATGCCATTACTTTAAAAATTCCTAACATTTATTTTTAAAATACTAACACTGCACAATATAAATGCCCCATGACAAATTCAAGGGTAACTTGCATTTTTCACTCAAAGTGAGTGCTCCAGTTAGTCCCACCATCTGTATCCCTGTGAGAAAATAACTCCCTGCACTATGAGTAAATTTATACACTCTCTGAAATGATGTATTGCTATATTTAAAAAAAATTCATTGACTCAGTTTATCTGACCTTTCCGATACTCTGATTTGCATTTAAGCCATCAAATATTCATTCAGTTAGTTCCTAACGTAATTACTACAAAATTGATTCACCCAGATTTCTCTTGAAGAGGAGTAAACCATTGTTGATTCAGATCTCTTGCATGGCCACTGTAACTGGAGGACATCCTGGAGATGTCCCTTTTACTAGGTAGATCTCACTTTTCCAGACAGGAAGTCAGTCCTTGTAGTCATAAAGCTATGGTCTTACCCATAACCAGAGAGCAAGGCAGGTGTTTAGGAGCTGTACTACTAAGGCCATTTGGTAAACAGGAGGGTGTGGTTCCTAATTTTCTCCACTGTGTGCTCAGCTACATGCCTATGATTGGTAAGGGGTGTTCAGGCTTCTGATGAAATGTCCATCTCATGTTGATATTGTCCTCACTGCCTGACCACTCTTGTAGGTACAGCACAGCAGTTCCTGGTCCCCAACAACTGTATCTTACTTGGCAAGCACCCCAGTGTGGTCCTCTTCTAGGAAAGACACGAGCAAGCAAAGCCTCTTCATGCCTCTTACTCCAAGGTCAACTCCTCTGGTGCACTGGCTGGGAGTCAGACCTAGGTCAAAGTGAAGGCTCTGTCTCTCTGCATCAAACAGCCAGCTTATTATTTACTGTTTATCAGTTCAACATGTAACAACTGTAAATGAATTTGCTTACCATCATCAGACTCTTTCATCTCCAATGCAACAACTCCAGAATCAGAATTTTCTTCTCCCCCTTCAAATGTATCAAGTTCCTTCTTTTTCTTCTTCTCCCTTGCCTTTCTCTTCTTACCTAAGGTAGAAAATATCATAATTTTAGTCAACAATGTAAAAGAATAAAGGTGGTCTTTTTTTATAACTCAAAGTTATGATGTAAGAGAGTAAAACAAGCTGTAGTCATTAATTTAAATTCCTGATCCTGTAATATTCCAGGCACAGAAAACTAACTGTTCCTTTAGTATTCCACTTGTGAAGACAAAGTACTTGAGGCAATCTCACTAGCACAAACATATACATCGTGGAGTGGGGGATTAAGTCACCGAGAAGCCTGCTCTGACCACAACTCTCAATCAACTAATTGAACAAGAGCAGACTGGCAACATCTGACCCTGTATTTACCTGGCCTGCAACCCTTAAAATACAAATGACTGACCAGGGAAGCAGTTAACCAGTGAAACTTTGAGAAGGCCACCAAAGTAATGGATGAGGACAAAATGGTAGGTGGCCAAGTTATATGACACAATCCCCCACTCAGGCATAGTTGACAAACTTAATAAGTTAGTGACAAACCTTTATGTCACCCAGGGAATAACCAATTGTCACAGACAGGACCCAGGAATTTAGAACTGGGGAGTCTATCTCTACAAGAAGCCAGTCAGAAGTGAAGTCCCTTTGAGATCGGTCCTGGGACTACTCTTTTTTGGCATTTACTTCTCTGAAGTCAAGGCCAATGTCAGTGGCCTCTGGCTGACTAAACTACAGATGACTGCAAATTAGGAACTGTCATTCAATTGCCCAACAGCAGAAATGTCTCCAGGAAGGGCTGACACAGACAAACTGGTACCAGAGCCATGGACTAAAGCAAAATGACAAGAAATGCATAATAGTATCCGTCGGGAAGTCATCCACCCCTGGTAACTATCATACTGACAACACACCCTTAAGAGTTAACCCTGTACTCAGGGACTTGGGGATACACATCGACAGTGATCTAGTCTTCGACTATCGCGTGCCTACAGTAGTGAGGAAATCATTCTATGTCGTGCAACTTATAAACAAAGGTATGGCATCTAGATCCAAGGAAGTCAATGTTCAACTTTATTTCGGAATTCGTCAGACTGATCACTGAGTACAATGCCCCCTTTGATATGTACCTAACTGGGTATGTCCAACAATTGGAATGTTCACAGAAGTTCCTCACTAAAGGAATACAGGGTGCAATGTGTCCTATGCAGTCCATGTCAAGGCTCTATCCCTGTACTCTGTCTCTTACAGGCTGCTAAGGGAAGATTTATGCATACAAGGCATTGTCAGGACCCACTCTGATGGACCTCCTGCATATCCGCAAAAAACAGTATCAGAATTACCCATTCAAAAGACTTAAACCTTGCCTGTGATATAAGCGGGACCTGTTGGACAAGAAAGGTATGTATCCCAGGGACTACCCCTTCTCTGGAACAGGCTCCCCACCCATGTGAAGAAGAGTTCTTCCCTAACCCAATTCAACTGCAACTTGGACAACTAGATAGAGAACAGGACATTTACCCCTGGTTTGGCACCTGTGTCTCTAATGGACTGAGGCAGCTTGTAAATGATTCATCTCCCAGGCCCCTGCTTGTAAATGTTTCACCTCCCAGACCCCTGCTTACACTTGTCATGGGTGCCAGAATTTGTCAGAAATATGGGATGCATGGCTAGGCTTAAAAAGGCCCTTGTGGTTATTGGGTTAGTAAACACCTATGAAGCTATGACTATGTGAGTATGTACTCCTGTGGGAAAATAAGGTTTTGATAAATCCGAATAAATTCTGTAATCTGAGAGAGAAGAATTAACTAGAAGGCCACAGTTGTTGTGTATGCTTACAGCTGTTTACTCCATTCAGCCAGAAATACTGTACCTTAAATGAGAAAGACAAGAGTGTATATTTCAGAATAAAATAAACTGAACCTAAGTGGCTGGAAGACTTCACAACTACTGAAGAGAATTCAACATTTGCAACTACATTTTAGGTTTCCTTTTTATTTGAGTAAAAGCAACTCTTACACTAAGTTCTAAACATGAAGAAAGACTGTGCTATAATAACTAAACTGAAAGGGAGTGTCATATGTTTTATTTACAGATATTTCCTAAATCAGATGTCCTGGTAAGGGCTGGATGAAAGCTGAGCCAGGTTAACCTTTCCTTTACCATAAACAATCTGCAGCACATCCCATGAGCTCCTTGCCCGCTGCCCAATATAATACCTACAGTGTTGTCCTGGGTCTGCTTCAGGCACCTTGTCCAGTGGACTGTACCTCATATCTCCAATAACAGCAGCAAAAAGGGCACTTTCCCAGGTGCACAAAAGTACAGTTTTGTACCTACCATAAATGTAGATATTCGAGTGTATACCCTTGCTGCAGTCATCACACTTGGGGTTATCCTGCCGTCAGGCGGTCCCACAGTCGGCCTGAATTCCAAAGTCTTGGTCTGGCGTCGGTTGCTGTCGCTTCTTCCTGAAAATAAAACAAAACCCTTAGGCACAAGCAAATGCACCACAGAGGTAGTATAGGATAGAGTGGTAGAGATAAGTTCAGCTAGTTCAGAGGGGATGGAGGGAGGGTAACCTGGACTGCAGCAGGGTATACACTTGAACATCTACATTTATGGTAGGTACAAAACTGTGCTATGTTCATCGTGTTACCCTGCTGCAGTCATCACACTTGGGTAGAATCCCAAAGCTAAGGATGGGTGGTGGAGTCAAACAGGGTTAGAGGAGGCTAGAAGGCCCTGCAAAACTGCAGTGGCGAAGCCAGCTCTAGTCTTAGAGTAAAGTGGTAAGTGGTAATGTTTGGTGAAGGTGTGTACTGAACTCCCAAGTTGCAGCTTCCAGAATATCCTTGGTTGGCACCCACCTGAGGTAGGCTGTAGATGTAGCTGCTGCCCTGGTAGAGTGGGGCCTTATGCTAGCAGGAACTGGTTTTCCATGGTGGGTGTAGCAAAAATGTATGCAATGTCCTATCCATTTGGAAATGGTCTGTTTTGAGATAGCCTTTCCTTGTGATGCTGTAGCATAAGATACAAAAAGCTGGTCAGATTTTCTGAAAACCTTAGTTTTATCCAAGTAGTAACGTAGCTGCCTATGAACGTCCAAGGAATGTAGGAGTCTTTCTCCTTTCTTCTGTGGATTTGGAAAGAAGGTGGGTAAATGGATGGTTTGATTTAGAACCACACTGGATACCACCTTAGGCATAAAGGAGGGGTTCGTTCGTAGAGAAACTCTGTCTTGATGAAAAATGAGGAAAGGCTCTACTGCCATTAGTGCCTGAAGCTCTGAAACTCTTCTCGCTGAAGTAATTGCTAGCAGCTGGGCAGTCTTCCACGATATAAACTTTAAGTCAGCTGAGAAAGCTGGCTCAAAAGGAGGCAGCGTAAGTTTTTCCAGAACAAAGTTGAGGTCCCAAGTAAGTGCTGGTGCTCTTCTGGGAGGCCTAATGTTTTTGGTCCCTCTGAGAAACTGCCTTAGGAGTGGATTTGAAAATAAGAGAGGATCCGTATTGTAGTGAGCTGAAATGGCTGAGGCGTGGATTTTAATAGATGAGAAAGAAAGCCCTTTGTGTAGCATCTCAGTTAAATATTGCAAAATCTGAGGTATGTCAGGCTGAATGGTATTTTGGCCTTTAGCTTGGTTCCAGGCGCAAAACCTTTTCCATTTGTCTGAGTAGGCTTTCCTGGTGCTGGGCCTCCTGGCCTCCAGAATAACATCCATAGCAGCTTGTGAGAGAGGAGCTGGCTGGTTGCTTAGGTGATTTGCCATGCAGCCAAGTTTAAGGTTTTGAGTTGGCTGTGTAGCATCTGATTGTCTTGCTGTGTGAGTAGATGGGTAATTTGTGGTAGAATCCATGGTGGGCCCTGGGCCATATTCCTTAATAGTGGGTACCAGTGCTGGCGTGGCCAGTCTGGGGCAATGAGTATCATTCGGGGTCTCTCCATCCTGACTTTCAGCAGCACCTTTGTGAGAAGGGGTAATGGAGGAAAGGCATATACTGTCAGCATTTTCCAACTGAATGAGAGTGCGTCCACTTTCCAAGCTTGATGGTGAAAAGTCCTTGTGCAAAATTTTGTTAGTTGATAGTTTTGGGGGCTGGCAAATAGGTCTATGTCTGGGAGCCCCCATTTTTGAGTTATCATTGCAAATACTTGTGGATCCATTTTCCACTCGTGGGGATCCATGATGTTTCTGCTTAGGTCGTCTGCCAATGTGTTCTTTTTTCCTGGCAGGAATTGAGCTTGTAATTGAACTTGGTAAGCCAGTGCTGTGTTCCACAAGGTCATCGCTTGCCTGCATAGAGGGTAGGAGTGAGTACCCCCTTGCTTGTTTATGTACCACATTACTGTGGTGTTGTCTGTTCTTATGATAAGCTGTCCTGGATGTAAAAGGTCCTTGAAGGCTGTCAGAGCATTTTGTACAGCTAGCATTTCTTTTTGATTGATGTGCAGATTCCTTTGATCTGCAGTCCATATGCCTTGAATGCACCGTCCTGCCATGTGTGCCCCCCAGGCATAGTTCGCTGTATCTGTTGTCATAGTTTGCCTGGCTGGGGGTAAGGTGAAAGGCTGACCCTTGTTGAGGTGACATGCCTGTGACCACCATAGGAACTCCTGTTGAAGGCAGGGAATGAGAGGTATCATTGTTTCCAAGCTGTGGCTGTGTTGAGTCTATACGCTTTTTAGGTAACAGTATAATTTCCTCATATGCAGTTTTGCAAATGGTATTAGTAGTATGCAAGATGCATGAAGCCCAAGGCCTGCAGAATTTTTCTTACAGGGAGTTGGGTCTTTGTTGCCATTGCTCTGAAGTATTGAGTTAATTGTAGTTGTTTGTCTGGCGTCAGATAAGCCATCTGGGCTGTTGTATTCAAGCTGGCACCCAGGAATGTCATATTTTGTGAGGGCACTAGTTTTGATTTCTTTTTGTTTACTGTGTACACTAGGCAACTTAGAAGATGTTTTACAAAAGCCAGGTGTTGTAAGAGAATGTCCTTGCTTTCTGCTTGGATGAGGCAGTTGTCGAGGTATGGGTATATTTGAATTCCTCTTTGTCTGCAGTATGCAATTACTGGTGCCAGGCATTTTGTAAAGACCCTGGGCGCAGTAGATAAGCCAAAGGGCAATGCAGAGAAATGGTAATGGGTTGAACCTGCAATGAAACGGAGGTATCTTCTGCAATTTTGTCTGACAGGGACACGCAGGTATGCCTCCTTGAGGTCCAACGTTACTAGCCAAGCTTTCTTGCCCAACATGGGAAGAAGCTGCTGTAGTGTTAGCATCATGAATTTGGGTACTTGCAAGAAGGTGTTATTGAAAGGTCCAGAATGGGTCTCCAAGCATGGTCCTTTCTGGGGACTAGAAAGAGCCTTGAGTAAAATCCTTGGCCTTGCTCCTGTGTAGGTACCAGCTGAATAGCTCTCATGTCCATGAGAGCTGTAATTTGTTTTTGTGCCTCTGCCCATTGATTTTGTGGCAGGTTTGGCATTCCTTTTATCCTTGGCAAGGTGTGGAAATGGAATATGTATCCTTGTGAGATAATGTGTAGGACCCATTTGTCCTTTGTGACGATGCGCCAGCTGTCTGCGAAAAGTGCTAATTTTCCTCCCAAGGGAGCTGCCAAGAGAGTTTTGCTTGGCAGTTTGAGGTATAAGTCATTGTGCTTGCCTTCTAGTAGTTTGTGGCCTGTCTTCTCCTCCCTTCTGTGTTTCAGTGCCCCATTGGTGGGGTTTGTAAGGGATTTGTGCTTGTCCTCTGCCCCTTGGGCGCCTGTATTTACCCCTCTGTGGTCTGTCAGAAGCTGGAAAGGACCAATTTTTTGTTGGCCAATTTCTGCTGAAGCGTGGGGGCTGTACTTGTAAGAAATTTTTGACCGTCTGCATAGATTTTGCCTTATCCTCCATTTTCTTTAAAACCTCCTCTGCTTTAACCCCAAATAAGACATCCTGCTGTAAGGGTGCATCTAGTAACTTTGCTTTAACATGATCAGGCAGAGATTGTTCCTTTAACCAAGCATGCCTACGTATAACAGACGCAGTAACAGCTGCTCTAGAGGAAGCTTCCAAGGCATCAAAACCACATTGTAAAGTATGTTTTCCCACCTGTTCAGCTGCATGCAACAGATCCTGCATTTCCTTGAATTCAGACTGTTGAGGGTGCGTGCCCATCTTTTGTTTTATTTGAGACATTAGGAATTGCTGGTATTTAAGCATGTGAAATTGACAATTTAGTGCTTTCATAGCTAGAGTAGCTGAGGTGTAAACCTTCTTCCCCCACCTATCTAGTGCTCTAGAGACCCTTTCAGAGGGTACAGGATTTTTAGCCATAGAAGCCTTAGCCCCCTTGGGACCCTGGGAGATTGTCTCTGGATCAGCAACAAGACTTTTGAATAGGAATTTGTGCGAGTCAGGCACTCTATAGTATATATCTGGTTTGGCTGGAGCAGGAGGCAGAGAATCTGGATTTAGACTAGATTCTAAGAAAACATCATCCACAATGTCCAAAACTGGGGGGATAGCAAGGGGTCTGTGCTGGGGGAGTAAAAGAAACTCTCGGAGCCTTTTCTTTGAGTCGGTGTAGTCCTGACCTTCCCAGTGGAAATGTTCCCTCATGGTATGGAAGGTTTCCCCAAAGGAATAATCTTCAGGGGGAGAAGCTGAGGGAATGGAGTCTTCAGCATCAGAATCTTCATAAGGTGGAAAGGAGTAATCCTGTTCCTCAGAGGAGCCTGAGGAAACAGACACTTGATCAGAGGAGGCGTAATCCTCCTCTTGTCTAGGCCTTTTATCGGGGGGGGGGGGGGTTTGGGAACCCCTGATCAAAGAAATTAAATCTTTAGCCATT